>NW_024869281.1:0-66528 GCF_013358625.1 Macadamia integrifolia | reverse complement strand
GATCTAAGGTCTATCTTTGAAAATACCTTTGCACCTTGTAGTTGGTCAAACAAATCATCAATGCGTGGTAATGGATACCGGTTCTTAATGGTTAGCTTATTCAGTTCCCGGTAATCGATGCACATACGCAAGCTGCCATCCTTCTTCTTGACAAACAATACTGGGGCACCCCAAGGTGAAACACTTGGGCGAATAAACCCCTTCTCCAATAATTCTTGCAACTGCATCTGTAACTCCTTCAATTCGGCTGGTGCCATCCTATATGGAGCTTTAGACACTGGAGCTGCTCCAGGAATCAAGTCTATGGCAAATTCCAACTCTCTATCAGGCGGTAGATGCATCAGATCATTTGGAAAGACGTCGGGAAATTCTTTAACCACCTTTACCTCTTCTAGAGGTGTAACCTTTGCATCAACATCAAGTACCGATGCTAAGTAACCCTGACATCCACTTTCCAACAACTTTACCGCTTGAAGAGCGGAGACGAGGACCTTTCTAGCCCGTTTCATTTTATCTGCTTGGTATACCAATTCTTTCCCTACATCATCTGTCACCCTAATTAATTTTTTGGCACACATCAGATTAGCTCGATGGGCCGACAACCAATCCATGCCCAGTATAATGTCAAAATTTTGCATGTTGAATTTAATGAGTTGTGCATCCAATTTCTTCCCACTGATTTCCACTGGGCACGGCCCATACACCTCCTTCAACTGTGTAACTTTGCCGATAGGCATACTAACAATCATCTCATGATCTAGTGTCCTGGGTGACATACCAAGTTTCTCAGCAAATCTCATAGATATGAATGAATGTGTAGCTCCTGAATCAAACAAGACATAGGCCGATATATCCGATATAGGTAGAACACCTAGTGCAACAATGCATATAAGTATAGCAGGTCATCAACATTTAGCATAAGGAAAATATTAAATTAAAATGTACTCGCTACCACTTCGTGCTGGCCTCAGCTTCCTCAACTGATAAGTCATACATTCTTCCTTGCGGTTGATTCCCCCAAGTTAAGGGAGGTCTGTACGCAGAGGGCTGACTGGAGGGTAAGGCTGGTCTGACTCGACAGTCTTTAGCAAAATGCCCAAAATAGTGGCAATTGAAGCAATGGATCTGTGGAGCCGAAACTGGGGCAGGGCCCCTCTGTACTTGACCTGATGTGGATGGGGGACGAGGTGGCCTTGTGACTATAGGCACCATACTAGTGTTTGGGTGAAAATATGTAGAGCCCGGACCACCAGCTGGTCGAGGAAGGTAGCCAGATGGCCTATAGGGTTGTCTATATGTAGGCCTAGAACTATACGACCCACGGTATACCTTGGATGAGTTGCCCATATCCGGAAATTGATTAGTCCTCTTCCACAATCCAGGTGTGAGGGACTGTTCTCCCTTCTGCTTATCTTCCATGGTTTTAGCCTTTTGCACAATCTAGCCATAATCTGTCAAATCTAAGACCTCGAGCACTGACCCAATAGATGCCTTTAATCCCTTCAAAAATCTTGCAGCCTTTTCTTCAGCTGACCTCATATGCCTAAGGGCAAAATGGAACAAGCTTTCAAACTACTGCTGATACTCAAGGATAGTCTTATTCCCTTGAGTTAAGGCCATGAATTTCGTCTCTTTACGGTCTCTGAAGCTACGAGGGTAATGGTTGGCCAAAAATAACTCCTTAGACCGCTCCCATGTGGGTTCCGGATGTACGGCCAACAATATAGGCTTAGAGGCTTGCCACCAAGAGTTGGCTTTATTCTTGAGTTGCAACCCCACACAAATAAGCTTCTGTGCCTCAGTGCACTCAATTACCTCAAATATCTTTTCCAGCTCTTAGATCCACTGGTCCGGCTCTAGAGGATCACTCCCCACCTTAGAGAATACAGGTGGCAAGTTCCTCTTGAAAGATTCCACTACCCTTGTCGTATTATTCATCGACGGGTAATTGGGTGTATATGCCAGATAGTAAGGGTACGGAGGGGGCACCATATACGGAGGAGTGCTGAGTGGCTAAATTGGAGGTGTACCTCCAGCTTGTGGTCCCATACCAGACCCTACAGGTGGGTCTTATGGAGTAATTATCCGGGGATGTTGACCGGGTTGAGGAAGGTCTAACTATTGCTGTATAGCAGCCATAAATACCTGCTGTTGTTGGACCACGTGAGGTACCTCGTGCATTGCTACCGGATCTAGTACGTACCATCGTGTCCTTGCACCTGAAACATACCATTCACAAAACATTGGTTAAGTACCTTAGAATTTACATAGGCACATAATCATATGCCAACACACGGGGTATTGTAGTGTATGATGTCTTGCATCTAGCCACATCTTAGCCCCGAAAGTATTGTGCTAACGCTTCAACAAGTAGGACGATGGTCCCACTCGACTCCCCTTTTTTTTTTTGTAATATTAACATTATTATATATATATATATATATATATAATCTCTCCCCTTTTTTTTTTTCTTCTCCCAACCGACGGGCTACCACCGGCGGGCAGCTCGGGTCAGGCCTGCCGGTCCAACCTGAGGTGAAAAATGCAAAGGGGCTTTTAAGCCCCTTTTTCCTCCTCTTTCTCCCATTTCTCCTCTTGGCTCCACTCAGGGCAATTTTTGGAGGTTCTTGGCGCATCCACTCACGATTTCACTCAACGATTCCACAGATTTTGGAAGATCCAAGCTCCTTTCACTCTCAAGTAAGTCTTTTCTCTATTTCTCTTCTTGGAACATGTATTTTGGAGGTTGAATTCATTTATACTCCCCAAAACTTGATCCTTTTCATGTTTCTTTCCATAGAACAATCATTCCATGAGATTATGATGCTTCCTTTGTGACTCATTCATAGTTTTGGGCTTTACTACCCAATCTATGAGAGAAAATCCCAAACCATGCCCTAATTTCTCCAATTTGGGGTTTTCTTCTATCTCTACCCTTTTCTCCCCAACTAACAACTCAAATGAGTTTTCTTATCCTTGATTTGCACTTACAATGTTGGAGAGATCATGGAAACTTGTATATGCTTGCAATCCCATCTATTTCCCATGAAAATCCATCTCTTTTCCATTAAAATCCATCTCTTTTGTGTTGGGTTTCTTTAAAAAAATTTTGTTGGGGTTTCTATGATTCTCTTCACATCATTCCATACTTGTGAACAACTTTGAATCGCTTATCATTCCTTGCACCTCAATGTCATAATAAAAATTTCTTTGCATATTCTTGATTGTATAATGATAGGCATTACTATCATTAACATGTAAGCTTCAAGTTCTACATCATTATGGGATTTTCATTCTCTTAGATTGAACTTGCACATTAAAATTGGAGGCTTTCTACCCTTTGACATCAATTACCCCACTTGAGGAAATTCTTATGAGGCTTTCCATCATTTCTCACTTGCCATGCTTTATACTCCTTTGTTACTTTTCTATTTTGCAACATGCTAGTGGATGTCATGTTTTGGGGGTTTCCTCCCATTCATTTCTCCATGGTTTAACCACTCCACTTTTTATAATAATCCACATTATGTATTTAGGTGCATTTACATGTACTTGCTCACCCACCTATTTGCTTCCTTTGTTATGCAACATCCTTACTTATCATTATTTCTTCTCTTTTCTTACTAGGATGTCTTCTCGCAAGGACAAGGAACCCGCATCCTCTTCCAATCGACGTAGGGCCACAACTTCTAAACGAAAGGGTGTAGGGACTAGTTCCCCAGCCCTTCGCACAAGGCAACAAGGACATGCCCCCCATCGATCCTTTAGACTATGATGAGGGACTCTTTCGGAGTTTGAGGGCGAAAACTAATTGGCAGACTTTCTAAAGAGGTCTGTGATGATGGAGAAAACCGTGGTAACTCATGATTTCAACAAGATTCAACTTCAAGAGAGATTTACTGCACTGGGTTGGCAGTCCATCCTTAACATTGACTGCCCATGCTATGAACACATGGTTCAAAGATTCTACTGTAATTTGGAGGTCTCTTACCAGTATGGGGAGTACTCAATCACTAGCATAGTGAAGGGGGTGAACATTCGCTTGACTGTGGACACCCTTGCTAGTATTTTAGATATTTCATCAGTTGGGCATCAATTCTATAGTCCCCCAAGGAGTAAGCCCGTGTGTCCGGATTCCGAGACGATATTTCACCCGGAGGCTCGTGTATTTGCTCTCTTGGTTCAGTTCAATTTACTCCCTAGAGGAGGTCACCGGAACCAAGTAGGATTCATGGCGGCCTACATAGCCTTCTGCATCTACAAGGCCTTGGAGGGAGGTGCTGAGCACTTATGCTTGCCTTATGTTATGCTTAAGACTATGGAGCATCATGCCACACATCCTGAGGACGGAGGTTTCCCATATGGTAGGACCCTCACCAAGATCTTTGAGTTCTTTAGGGTGGATTTGAGTGGTGAGGAGGGAAAGACTCCCGCGGACAAATTTAACAGGGGAAACCTACGCAGGATGGGTCTCCGAGCTCTTATGGATGTACCTCAAAGAGCAGGGGCTCAAGGAGGCAGGAACGGGGAAATATCCACAGGGAGGATGTCCCCATGGAGGAGGAGAAAATTAGTGAAGAGGATGAGAATTATGTTCCTCAATTTGAGGAGGAGGACTTTTTGGACGAGGATATCCTCGAGGAGGAGCCTCTTGATTCGAGAGATGCTGATCCTAACTTTGCTAGAGCTGCATACCCACAGCATAGGGCCCCACCACCTGAGAGTGGTGCATTTGACTTTGAGAGTATGATGACTAGTATGAGGGCCTTGAAAGATGGGCAAGATCAGCTTCTGAGAAGACTAGATGAGAGTGCTACTAGAGAGGACAATATCTTAGAAAGGCAGACTACATTAGAGAATTCCTTCCTAAGATTGAGCGAGGATTTGGACACAACAGCCAACGCTATTTTAGCGGATTTTACCCGACTCCGAAGGGATGTATAACTAGTGAATTCAAGGTTTGATTACTACAACCGTCGGCTCATTGTTAGATCAAGGCCTAGGAGGGATGGAGTAGTAGAGCTAGACGATGACGAGGGTCTATGAGGACTTAGCTTGCCTATCGTAATCAGCTTTTTACTTGTCTCTATGTTGTTTGTGTGTTTATGGTGGACTATATTTTTTTTTTTTGTACTTTTCTCTATAATTGGACTTGCTAGTATGGTGTTATGATGTTGTTGGTGACTTGTGGTTAGTTTTGTCTGCTTGATAACTTACTGTAATTTGGTTGTAACAATGTTAATTAGCCTTTAGCGATTATGCTTATTTGTATATATATATATATATATATATATTGTTGTCTATCAGGTGCTTATGTTCGAAAATTTTAGAAAATCTTGTTTTAGCGTTGTTATGCTGTCGAAATTTCGTTAAATTGGTACTCGATGGGTTATGAAATCAAATAACTAATCTTTTATTTATTCCATGCAAGTTTTCTCTAATGCATGCCATGAAATGCAATAATTAAATGCAACCATCATTTTTTTTTCTTTGACTTTTAATTCCTTAAAGTTTTTATATTTACCCAACCCCATTTCCTATTATAGATTCTACGGGGTCTAAATGATATGCTGTGAGTGGATAGAGCATCACGAGCTCTGATACCACTGTTGTCACACCCCGTTCACACAGAACCGGATCGGTGACCGGGTTAACTCTGGTTAACCCAAACCTGCCAGGATCATCTGATATAGTGCCCAACCACAACATACACACAACTAAGATAAACGTTCAAAAGTTCAGCGGAAGACTTAATTTACCTGTAAATACCCCCAATATACTTGATACCCAAATTGTAGTATATAGATAAATACATGTGGGCCCACAGGCATAATATTTACAAAAAAAAATAACAATTCACATATCAAGTACACAAAAATGGTTCATCAAAAGAATTAAAAAGTAAAACCCTGTACGGCGCCATTACTGCTGTCCCGCAGCACAACCCTCGCACGTGCAATCCGTACCGTACTCATTCTCCTTAGGGACCCACTAATCCTCATCGAAAAACTCAACTGTGGGGCCCGACCCTTGATCGTCAGGCTAGTGACTTGCAAAATCATCTAAAAGAGGTGTGCACGTGGGATGAGCTCACTAGCTTAGTAAGTGAAAAGAAGGACCACACAACAATCCACACAACAATCACATCCATATGCACTATATGCTATGTAATTCATTTTAAATCTCATCCACCTAAACAACATTACTGAGTCTTTGGTTTTGTGCTACTACTACCACAGTGTACGTATGCCCCGGGTACGAGCCGCGAACTCCATCCTGCAATACGCCCATAGGGTTGTGGGAGAAGGCCCACCGTGAGTACTCGGAAAAGTAAAGCATGCCGACCACTGGCTCTCAGTATAAAAGTAAATGACAGAAAAGTAAAGGTGCTGACTTCAACAATTTAAAAGCGGTACGATTGGCCCTCTTGAATATACCACTGAGGTTGCCGACTGTCCTAATGACCAACCGGGCATATGTCTAACCGCCACAGTGACCCGATAATCGCAACCACTGCCTCTCCCCAAGTGATAACCCAACACCTTAACTCCTGTTGGGAAAGGTCGTAGCACGGGAAAATGATAATCCTAAACCGCATGCACCTATATGACATAGTACGATTACATAGTGCCGCCGCGTCCCATTCCACGGGCCACCAATGCACTCGTTTCCAAGCCGACTGTGACATCTAATCTAATAACGTATCATGCATAGTAATCCAACTATTCATCACATAAGCATATCAATCATTTTGCATTGGGAATGTAAAACACAACACACATATCATAATCATATGAGGATGACTAATCTACACATAATTTGCATGATAACATGGCTAGTCTAGATACAATTGAATGATGCCAAGCAAACCTTAAAATAAAGTCAAACGTCCTCTCCCCACTTACTTGTTGTGTACAAAGACTCACGCCCGGTACGGGTGAGATCCGGCGCGAGAAACGTAAATTTTAGTGAACCTATTATAAGTGAATGGGGTTAGCATTTCACCACCTTAGGGTCAAAACTAACAAGATTTGATGGTTATATCATGTTTAAAATCATAAAAGAAGGTTTCCTGTCCGTTTTGGGTCCATTCAGATACAAAAATCACGTTGGGGGCCTCACGGGTGGGTCGGACAGCCCACCTATCACGGCCCACATGTCTTCTCAGGTGGGTGGGCTGACCCACCAGTCTTCTCAGGCGGGCTGGTCGGCCCGCCGATCCTGGCCCACCGATGGAAACCGAGGGCCTGCCCTCTCAGGCGGGTGCCCTCAGGCGAGCTGTTCGGCCCACCGGTCCCAGCCCACCTGAGGGGGCGAAAAATTACCTTCTTCCTTGAAACTTTCCCTAACCTTTGGGAAACCAAATATGGCTTTTTCAATAACATTTTCCACACATCCAAGGTCTTATAAGATGATTCTAACCTTGATCTAAGTTAGATTTAAGGATTGAAAATCCATCTTACCTTCTTTGCTCAAGAACTCTTTCAAAACCCCAAAATCACTTCTTAGCTCAAGAAATCACCAATGCTTCTCAAATCTTGTAAACACTTCTTCAAATCCTTCAAAATCAACACATAGACCATCTATTAAACCTTAGATTCATCATCTCAAGTGGAATTTACAAGATCTCAAGGAACTCTACCCAAATCAAGGATTTTACTTGGGTTTGGTGAAAGTTTAAGAAGCATAGCCTTTGCTCACCTCCAATCGTAGATCTCGTGTTGGGGATCACTCTTCCGGCATCGTAATGGAAAGATCAAACCTTGGCATCGCTCAAAGTCATTCCTTCCTTCTCTTCCTTCCCCTTTCTTCTTCTTCGTTCTCTTTTCTTCCTTCTTTTCTCTCTCCTCTTTACTCTTCTCACCAACTCTTTAGTGTAATAATAAGAAAATGAAAAACACAATAAATGTTATTTATACTTTTTAAAATATCTAGTAACCACATGGGTGGGTCACTCAGGTGGGCAGATGCACCCGCCTGTGACCACCCACCTGAGGGCCGAAAATTAGCCAACAAGTGGGATTTTGATGGAATTCGACTCTCGGTATGTAACTCACTCTCGGCACAAGGTATATTATACGTATGCACTTTAGGATGTGGCTACATACCAGCATTACCCGTACATGGCCTTATGATACGTGCATGTGCAGGGCTTGGGTACATCCGTCTCTTCTGACACTGACTTGGACTTGTCTGGCCAACCTGTGTTCAAAGTCACCCTTGCCATCATGGTCCATAAGGAACCCGCCTTAACCCTCTCTGGTTCGGGTCCTGCATGGTTAAACTGGGTCAACCGTGTAATTAGACCAGGTTTAAAAAGTAGGGTATCACACTTATAGTCTTGGGACTTGAGACAATTCTCTCTTATTTCCGATGTGGGACTAAAAAACTAGAGAGAATTGTCCAAAAAGGCTTGCTTTTGGACAAAGGGGTTTGGGAGCCATGTGGCACTCCTTGGTTGCTCAGAATGGAATCTGATACCGAACTTTGGAGTCAACTTTCGAGGGTCATATCTTTCAAACCGTTAGCCAGAATTCGACGTGTAATATATCGTTAGAAAGTTCAGTCCAACCACTATCCAATGATGTGAGACACGATTGTGGTCTTGACCGAGGACCTTTACAAAAATATGCATAAAGTAGGGACCCGGATCACATAATGAAAGAGAGAATCGGGCGTCGATTTGCATAGTTCTCACTTCAAAGTGTAATGTCCCACTTGAGGGGACAAACAACAATAATCCACAACGTCAAATTCTAATTTTTGAAAACTTTTTTCTCTTAAAATTTTATAGGGGAAAGATGGTCATTTTCTACTTTAAGCTTGAAAATTCTCCAAGTCTAAAATGTTTAACATGTAATTCTTCATATTGTCATCATTGCCGGGGGGGTGACAAAATTCGGTGTCTACACACAACACATCGGTTTCGGTTTAGTTTAAGTTTGGTTTTTGATTTCCCTATTGGTGTGCTATTGCATTCGTTTCTGTTCACTTTCAATTTCTTGTTGAGGATCACTTGCATAAACCAGAGCCCAAAGTCTCAATTATGTGCACTTATGTTACTTATTCTCGTTATTAGAAACATAGGGAGTGACTACAGTGATGGAGGGATTCCTTATGTTGGAATGATGGAGATGAGTTGCATCTCCATGATTAACTTGTCATATAATTTTACTTTGGCATTCTTCAAGATTGGGGAAAGTATTAGAAACAGAGATGAAATGGGATGGAATTAGGGATTGGCATAAAGAAGTTGTTATAGTCAAGGATGGTATATAGATGTTATAACAGACCAAATCATTTTAAAATTTTAAATTTTAGAAGTCAAACGGGCAACTCCCTTGGAGAAACCTTATGTGTAGTTTAGAAACATAATGACTAAGTATAGTTTACCAATAGTTTTAAAACTTGGAGTTTGTTTTCAATGAAAAAAGAAATCTCAATTAAGAGTAGCATGAAGTTATTTAGATAGCATGATGTTGGTTTTATTCGGTCTGGTGTTGGGTTATTTTGATTTTTGGTTTGGTTCGATTTGATTTTGGGTCACACTATCCTAATCCAAAACATGATCCAATAGGCCATATCGGTTTTGGTTTGATTTCAGTTGGCCTAACCGGCTCGGTCCCAATTTCGACACCCCTACCACAAGGTCAGAAATCTTAGTCTAAACTCTATTTGGACACATGGTGGGTTCAATCCGTCAGGACCAAACTTATACCCCTACTTGGATCCCTTCATTGCCAAATTTTGTAATCCCTGATTCCGTGCCTAAATGGGACTCTCTCCTAAAGATTAAGTGATTTTTTTGTTGGTACTTCTTGAGTACTAATTTTATAGTTTCTTACCTCCCTCTGTCTCTCCACTTCTAGATGATCGTTTGCGGTGTACTATTTCAAAACAAGGCATCTTCACCATCTCGAGAAGATTTTTCTAGAAACTCAAACTCCAACTGTTTTCCTTTTTATTATTATTATTCTTTTTTTCTTGGAGGCTTCTACTGGATGGCCTTCCAGTTAAAGCCACTCCTGGAAAATAGATAAACATTGATGTCACTGTGGGTTTTGCAACACTCACAGGGAAACCACTTGGCATGATTTTTTTTTTTTTTTTCATTCGATTTCTAATAACTGTTATAGGCTATGAGACTATTGGTGTTAAAAACGGAATTCCCTACCAGTCACTCAATCTTGGATCTGATTGTGCTCTTTTTTCCTCTATGATTCTTGAATAGGATCATCTGTTCTTTAGCGTTTTAATGATTTCTTCATATTTTACATGGTCCATAGGATTTTTTATTTTTATTTTTGGGTTAGAATGATGGTTAATCTTCTTACAAAACCTAATTCCATCTATATTTGGTTTAATATTAACCGTTGGATTATTGATCTACAGTTATCTCCTCACTCCGATGAGTCTCTTAGCTCTAAGGGACATATTGAGCACACTTTTACACCCAGGAGCATGCCATCTTTGCAATTCCTATATTTTCCCATTTTATTATGAATTGAAGTTTCTGATTTTTCTAATAATATCTCAGGTCGAGCTTTGTTGCATTCTTTTCCATGATTGTTTTGTTTTAGTTTTTATAGATTTCATGATGATAGGAAAAAGCATTGACATGGAAACCCGACGTTTCCTCCACGGCCTCAAATTAACCAACCATAATGGTTGGATGATATAAAAAATCTAGAGGAACTCGAAGGGGATGCATAACATGGTGGTGGACTGTAGCACCTACTCGTGGCCCTTGAGCGCTATTACCTTTATTTTTTTACGCTTATAAATCTCTTCTTTTGACTACCTTTTGTTTCAAGCAATCTAACAACATCATGCTACTTGATCATATTGCTTACCTTGCTATGCAACAAAGATTAATCTTTTGAAAACTTATACTATAGTGGATGTAAAAAGCTTATTTAGTTAATGGAATTTTCTACCATTAATATATATATATATATATATACACACACACATATGATAGAAGTTTGTAAATATGGTATGCTCTGCAATGCCAGTAGGGGGAAACAAGAAATGTATATTGCATGCTCTGTAATGACGTTTTAATTGCTATATATGACATGATGTTGCTCCACTTTTGTTTGTCTGTTTTTTTTTTTGTAAAACTTTTGTTTGTCTATTTAATACTTAGATCTAATGATCTCCAGCCATGAAGGCAACACCACCCCCTTAATCTGGGATGCATGACCCTACATAACTAGTCCCTTTATCAGATGAGCGAACCTTAGGGGGACAACGAAAAGTTCAAAAGAGGTAATGAGATCTCTATAGAATTAACCAACCATATTACTCATAATCCACCAACCCATTTGTGGAAGCTCTAGTTGTTGGAACAACAACAAAATTTAAAACCTTATCCCAACTTTCTACCAAAAAAAAAAATTATCCCAACTTACTGGGGTCAACTACATAGAGATTCTAAACGACAATGAGTGCGAAAATCCATACAAAATATTGATGGATTATTACTAATTATAATAAGTGCCGACTACCAACTTGATGCACCACTACAAATTGACCATAAGCTTATAACGATAAACTATAATAAAATACCAACTATCTATACGTACTATATAGATCGATTAAGCCAAAACGTCCTATATACATTATGTCCACCACCAAGACAATCCATCACCTAACCTACTTTATTATTAGCAAATAAAGTAAGTGTATTGAAAGACTTCTACCTAAGACCACTTGTTTGAAAATCATCAACCATATCATAAGTCTGAACATGCAAGTTGTTTCATGTCAATAAAATAAGAACTCGTACATCATATATTTTCAGTTATATTTCTATTTTTTTCTAGTATGACATCCAAAACTGTCCATGGATGAGCAAAACTGTATGACCTCCAGGTGATTTAAGAGTTCGGCCTACAACAATATAAATTTTAGTAGCTATGCTGCATAGCATGATAACCTTTCACAATAGCCCCAACAATGCCATTGCTATCAAAATCCAACTTTACAAGATTGAAAAAATCATAATAATATTTTTTTTTCATGTTCCATTTGATGGGTGGTTGTGAAGCTAATTACTATATAAATCAGAGGTGAACTAAAGATCAGATCAGTAAGTAGCACAAAGTCCAATTTAACAAATGCAAGTTCTCAAAGTATCTTCTGGAAATGTTTGACATCAACAGAGAATGCCTAGACCAAATATTTGTATACGGTTCCGCTAATAGATCGGAGACTACAAGCCTAACATTAGCTGTTGGAATAAACATATGCTAAATAAAGCTTTGATAGATCCTTCAAATCAGAGATGCTAAATGATAAGTAAAATATGTAACATTAGAATGTCCTATCACCCAAGCCATTTGATTTGTATCAATAGCACATTGCTCATATAATTCACCGCCTTCGTCTATCAATGATATCCTCTGATATCCTCCCATTATCGCAGTGGATCAAATTCTGGGCAGAACCTTGATAAAGAGCAGAAGAAAAGTTTACATTGCATGAATGCATAATCTCAACAGCTAGGGAAAAAGTAACTAAGTTTTCACTCCTGCCAGCAATTTAGATTTGAACCCAGTTTCTACTCACTGATGGTGAAGAGAGAATCTCTTCAACAATGGGATCTAACAATGATTGGACTGGCAAAGGTTACTTTCGACTCAATACAATAGGGGGTGCAAATTAATAATGGACCCAAGGTACAATCATAGTGTCACATCACCAACACTGAAGAGATTCCCTGTTCAACCATGGGTGAAAGAAAACTTAATACTAGAAAATAAAAAGAAAAATGTTATTGAAAGTCTACTCTTCCTTGATGACGACTGCACCCACCTAAAGATCTGTACTCACTCCCAGCAGCTATTTGGATCCAATCATCTGGTGTAGCACTCAATGAGCCAACAAGACAAAGATCACAGGGGTTGGATGCATCTTTTGAGCCTTTAGGAGCTCCCAAGGTGGAACCGTGGCAGCAGTAGGTTCAGCCACCTCGTCCTATCCTATTCAAGCTGAATAGAACTAGCATCCTAGAGGCCAGGTGGTCAGTTTTCAATTCGTGCCTTGAGTTGTTTTACAGCAATTGCCAACAGCATGTCTTGGCTGTCACAGATTTCAATCCAGCTTGTGCCATGGATAACCAACAGCAAGCTGAAGAGTTACTTGACTGTGCCTCCTCTGTTCAATGGTATACTTCAGTACCAACCTGGTTGTGTGCCATTAGATCCTCCTTCCGCCTCTCTGTAACGGAGGATTTTATTATTACCCAACCCCACCACAGTATATCAATGAATAAATAAATCAGTGCAGGAAATATCTTAACCTGCAAACCAAAAGAAAAAGGCAGACATCTTAACCTGCATTATTTCAATCAAAAGGATTTACTCGAGGAAAAATCATGACTTTGAATTGCCATCGTCAATTAAGGCTACCAAAGAAGTGAAAGGAACCATGAATGCTGATGCTGTTTGACCCGCCCAAACAGAATACAAAATTAAAAATTCTCTCCTTTTACCTTCGAAAAAAAAAAAAAAGGATAAGAAAAATCTATCCCCCGAAAGGTAACTCGTTTGAGCTGTGCTGATGACATGTGCTCAAAGAGTTGAAGAAACTAATAAACAAGAGTAAGCTAATTAAAACAGCAGCAAGTAGAATAAAAAAGAATACACCCCTTAAATATAGACCACCGACCCTTCTTTTTTTTTATTCTCCTACCGTCAAACCAAACCCGAATTTGTAGTCTTTCTTCATGTGATCAATCTGCAAGCAGATAAAACAGATGGATATATTAAAAAAGGAAGCTTCTGAAAAACAGACTGCAATAGTTCCATGGTGAAAAGAAAAAAGCTCGAATCTGTCATAAAAAAATGATGTTCTTGATATGAATTATGAAACTCAGCTTTCTGTACCCCAGTTGACATTTTGGTCATTTGACTGGGCACAGCGTGAGGCTAGACAAATGTCAGCCAAATAACCAAAACATCTGCAATATTTTGTCCACACTGGTTAACTATGTAACTCCCCGACCAACCAAACCAATGTGATATAATGTGGTTGGTTTAGGATGTAGGTCCCCATCCCCATTCCTTATGTTACATGTTTTCCCTAGAAACAGGGACAAGAACTCTCTCCTCCTTTTTCACTCTCTATGACAATCCTCCATTGACTTCCTTCCAAATCCATGCCAAGATCCCTTGGACTGCTACCAAAAATGAAAAACAATTAATTGACAAAGAAACTCACCTCGGCAGAAAGAATAAAATTGAGACCCATATTCAACCGTTCTTCCAGAAAAGCAGCTGTGCAGCCATTGGAATCGATCTTCCCTCTTAGACGACACTGCAACCAAAAATTCACATAGACCATGATTTCATGACATCCACACAATTTCCTCCCCCCCCCCCCCCAAACAGAGAGATATCCTTCTGGTTGACATAGTAAAATAATACAGGAATTAGATTTCTATCAAAGGTCAAAAAGCTAGATTTAAGAAAAGCAGTGGTAATTTTTTAACAGACGAACAGAAGAGGGAGCATATCAGCTGAAGCATGGAATACAGAAGCAGCTGATAATGATATCTTCTTTTTCCTTTTCTACTTTTTATTGGATTCCCTTTCCCCCTTTGCAAACATGTGCAGTGGGAGGGAGGAGGCTATGTTAGATAATAGTGGACATGCTTTTTACTAGGAACTGATCTGGTGAGCTAATTTCAAGAACTTACAGTAACCAATATAAATGAAAGAGAAAGAAATCCTAATCCATAAAATAACACAACCCATACACTAATAATGAATATTTTAATCATAAATCAATATAATTACACTTCTATGACTGGCTTCAACTCAGCGTAATTTTGTATCGCAAATACCTCAGGGCAAATGAACCCATTATTTTTATGCATTTGTTCTCAGTGGCAAATATAATGCTCAAGGTTATTTAAACTTCTTAGAAGCTAACCAGCCATGACCTTTTAATGGGTTAAAGAAGATTAATGCACTATTTGCAGGAAATCAGCAACCACGTAACACTGAGATGCACACCATAGGTGTCACGGTGCCAAGGCGAACCAAGGCGTTGGAGGGCTGTCTAAGCGCTTAGGCGAGAAGGCGCCCACCTTAAGACGAACAAGGTGATCAAGTGTTATTTTTTATTTTTCCTATTTTCTAGCATTATTTAGTAAGCTATATATACCTTGTATCATAAAAAATCAACATTAAGCCACATCAAGTCATTAAAAATCAACATTTAGCCACATCAAATCATAAATATCAACATTAAGTCGTAAAAAGTCAACATTTAGAGAAATGCTCTTGTTCTATAATAAGTTTGACTAGTCAAATGATTTTATTTTTATATGAGATTTTTTGTATTAGGTATAACATAGAACCAGCTTTCCAACAAGTCTAAGATTACTTAAATCTGAATTGTAACGACAAAGTTATGCTCTGATCAAACTTATTTTAAAGTGCGCAAATGCTATTACAATTGCCTGAATGAAAATAATTTTATGGATATCAAAACAAAAGATTATTTTACCGGGCTTTTAGTTTTTAGCAATGTATTAACATGATATGATTTATAAAATTTTCATAATTAAGAAAAACCCCAAGCATTTAAAAGGTGAAAATCGCCCCTATAACCAAAATCCAGTTTTTGTTCTTGGACTGGGGGGTTGACTTTTTATCCTTTTAGGATTTGATTTTTTAACTATTTTTATTGGATTCAATTAGGAGGTATTTTTTTATTTATGAATAATATCTTAAATAAATGAAATAATATTTGGCATAAATAAGTGCCAAAACACAAGGCGACATGCAGTGCAATAAGGCGATTGTCGCCTAGGCCCTAGGCAAACCTTCTGGACGCCAAGTCGATGCGTTGGCGATGCCTTGATAACTATAATGCACACTGAGGTTCCCCTCCCATTTCCTATAGTGCAGTTTAGCAGAGGCACCTAGGCGATTCAGCATTCCAAGTAACGTGGGGCCTAAGTTGTGCTTAGGTAATCAACTTCACTCAAAAGGGAACAAGAGGGGGGGTTGTCTTTTCCTCGTCTTTCAACTCAATGATCTTAGTCTCAACGACGATAAAGCTATTCGCAAAGTATACATACCAATCAAGGAGCTCCATGATAACGCAGGGAATGGGAATTCCGCCCAATTCATTAGCTATCAGGTAGCAATCTCTCTACCTAACAGATGTAGCCGGGGGGTGGTTTAGGGGGAGGGGAGATCTAGGGAGGGCACAGGAGAGAGAGAGAGAGGTAAGGAATTCAAAACAGGGTGTAACGATCCAGTGGCAGAAGAAAGAGGGTGAGGGGCATTCAGTGGCAAGGACTCGGCAGCCTTTAAGCATTACGGCCTTCGAATCACCATATAACATCTCTTGTAAATCAATATGACACAATTAGGCTTTTTTAACTTCTGCGCTTCTCTCTCTCTCTCTCTCCTTCTTTTTCTTCTGCAACAATAGTATCCTTGTCATACTTCACCGATAGGCAGACTGGTTGGGACCACTTCACCAACAAATCAATCTAAAGTAGCATCTACACTTCTGAAGCTAAAGTTTGCCAAGGCTAGTTCGGCCAAAATCTAAATGAGGCAGGGAACGGAGGATTGATTTTATTATAGAATATAATGGGTTTGGAGACATTACTATAAGTGACACCGGCCATTCTACTCCCTCTTAATGGGGGTTTTTACTTGGGTATGGCTGTGAATAAGTAATTAATAGAAGAATAATACAGTTTTAGTTTCATTTTCTTCTTTTTAATTGTTGTTGGGTGATGTGATTTGAAATAACATGGTTCATGATTGATGATGATGAAATTTGAAACTAGAAATTGGTTTGGTTGTAGGTTGAGTTATGGATCAATTTGCTGCTGAAGACATTGGGTTACATCCCTAGAATTATATATGCCATCTGTGTGCTATGAGTCCATCATTTTATAGTCAATGTTTCTCCTTTCAATTTACGATTCTAAACCACATGGGTTTGAGCAGGGGGCTGTGGTGGTCAGGAGAGGAAGGGAGGCAGGGGAGAGGGAGTGAACGGGCGAGGGAAGGGGAAGCCGGAGCTGGTGATGGAGAGGGAGGGTAAATGGGAAATTACAATAACACCAACCATCTAAAAGAGTGTAAGAAATATAATTAAGCATAAAAAAGAAAAGAAATTATGGTTATAACAGGTTGTTGTAACCACCTTGGATACAAACAGATTTTCCCAATTTTAGAAGCTCAGAAAAAAAAAAAAAAGGAAGATGGGGCTAATAGATTGAAGTGGCATTTAGCAGGTGGATATAGGGATGTGGCCAAATGCCCCAGGGTTCTTCTTGAGGTGCATAAGGCCATGGCTACTCTCATGAAGGGAGGAAGTCAAATAAGAAGAGGAAAAGGAAGAGATTAATGATGCAGTTCTCGAGAGACAGGAAGAGGCAGAATTAGGGGACTTAAGACTGATTTTGATATGGATAAGGGCTTAGTACCTTCTGATGTGGAAATAGAGGGCAGAGGCCAGACAGAGACAGCATGTGAGGGCAGCGAGCCGTATTATACATATGCACAAGCAAAAACGACAAAGAGTTCAAGGGAAGAGCTGGTTCCTCTGGAGCCAGCTACAGCAAAGGTTGGTCCTAGTCGTGGTTCCTCCAGAGCAACTGTAGCAAAGGATGATCCTAGTGGTTCTTCTGCTCAAGGTAGGAAGAAACATAAGCAGACGGAATTTCCCTTAAGGAGGTCATAGAGTGTGAGGGGAGCCCCACCCCCACACCCACACCCACACCCACACCCACACCCACACCCAGTAGATAGCGATGACGATGCTATCGACATACTTGAGCAGGATCCTACAGTTTTGAGAACTCAAGCCAGTAGACAACGAAAGCTGAAGCAAGTGAGGTCTGATTGGAAGGGTAAGGTAGGGGATGCATGTCGAAGTGATTCTTTTACCATAGTATCCCAGTACATGCTCCTTAGGGACTGTACAATCAGAACATTCTAGAAACTGTAGAGAGGGATGGGAAGGGAGGGAAGGGACCCACTGCTTATGAGGTGATGAATATGTATCTACCCCCGTAGAGGAGTTGGAGTACATAGAGACCCTCAAGGGGATATGTCAGATTATGTAGTGATTGTGATGTGTGATCGTGGGACTGGGCCTATTAGACAGTCCATCATCAACTTTATGGTATATTGTGATGGTAGTACCGTAATCGTTTAGTCTTTGATGCATCCAAGGAAAAGAAGGATGCAAATATATATACAACTTGTTGATGGAGGTGAGGTGGAGATAGACAACATTGTCCAAGTGGTGACGGACAATGTTAGTAACTTCAATAAGGTGGGGGAGAGATTGATGAACAGCAGCAGATACCACCTGCTTGGACCCCTTGTGCAGACCACTACATTGACCTCCTGTTGAAGGACATGGGGAAGAAGACATTGGTATGAAGTGCGGTCGAGAGGGCAAGATGAGTGACCACATGTGTAAAACCATAGATATGCCCTACAGCTACTTGGGACCAAGTGTGGTGGGGATTTGGTTAGAACGGGCATCACTCAATTCGCCAACTACATTGCCCTGCAAAGCTTTAAGGTAAATAAGGCAGGACCATAGTTTTTAAGGCGCTGGTAAGGCCAGCGCCTAGGCGCTAGTGCGGTCCAGTAGGGGTAAGGCAATCAGCCGACTCAGGAGTAGTGTAAAAGGCGGCCGCCTTTTACACTAAGGCGCTGAAAGGCGTGTAAGGCGACGCCTTACAGCGCCTTGGTGTACAAGGCGGTCGCCTTATGTGCTGGATATTTAAAAAATAAAAATTAAAATTGTTTTTCTAAAGATTCCAAATCACATATTATTATTGGGACGTGTATAAAATCTGATGCACATGTGATGCATTGGATCGAAAATCATATAAAAACTAAAAACCCTTACCATAAAAAAAAAAAAAAACCCAATCAAAAGTTCAAAACCGTGTGCCTCTCATTCTCTCTGAGTCATTTGCCTCCAAAACTCAAAACCCCAAGCCCCAACGTCCGACGAGGCGACGATCATCCTCCGGCGACTTCTCTTCCCTTCGACAGACTTCGCCGACAATCGGCGACAACGTGCGAACATTTCCGGCGGCAATCTCCATCTCTTCCAGCGCTTCGAAGCCTTCGGCGAGCCTTCGACAGCCATCGCGCATCTCCTTCTCCTTCGCGGCCTCGACAAACCTTCGGCGAGCCTTACACAGCCTTCGGTGACATCCGGCCGAGCCTTCGACAGCCTTCGGTGGACATCCGGCGACACCTTCCGACAGACTTCGGCGCATCTCCTCGCTGGCAGCATCTCTTCGACCAAACTTCACTTCACAACACTTTGGTAAGTTAAATTTTTTTTCTCTCTTTTCTCTTTCTTCTCCCTGCTTTTCTTCTGTCGTATGATTTTTTTTTTTTCTTTCTGTGACTGTTGGCTGCTGTTGTAACTTTGGTAAGTGAGTTTTTTTTTTTTGCATGCATAGTTTTCTCTTTTCTTCTTTCTGCTTTTTTTTTTTTTTTTTCTTCCTGTGACTGTTTGCTGGTTTGTACTTTGTAAGTGATTTTTTTTCTCTCTTTTCTTCTTTCTTCTCCCTGCTTCTTCCTTCTTCGTATGATTAGTTTTTTTTTTTTTTTCTTCCTATGGTGACAAAGATGATTGGTTGGTTGATAAGTGTAGGTTCAGGTTCCACTTATCTATGGAAACAATTGGTGGTAGCAGTGGGGGAGAAAATACAAGTACTGCTGCTACTGCACAATCAACGATTGATCCAAGCAAGGATCCGAAAAGGAGAGCTAAGTCAAATGATCCTGGATGGAAATATGGGTATTGGTCTGACGTATCTGACAGAAATTGGATTAAATGTACCCTTTGTGGGAAGGATGTCAGGGGAGGAATAAAATGATTGAAGCAACATCTTATTGGTGGCTATGGAGATGTAGCCAAGTGTGTGAAAACAACTGAAGCAATTGCTAAAGAGATGAGAGATGCAATATTGAAGAACCAGAGGAAGAGGAACTTTGATTGTTTGGATGATTTGGATGTTAGTGATGGACCTACAGAAGTAACCCGTTCACAACATAATATAGTATCTGATTTGGGGGTCTCATTTCCTATCCCTAGCTCTGGGACAACTTCAAGAAGAAATAAAGCTATCATTCAAACACAATCCAAACAACAAGTAAGGGGTCCCATGGATAAGCATGTGAGGAGGACTCCTGAAGAAGTGGTTGCAGATAGGCGGGATAAAGGTTCATATCAAACAACAATGGAGAACCGAGTAAGAGGAAAAGAAGAAAGAGATAAACTTCGTTCTTATTTTGCAAGGTGGGCTTATGAGAGTGGTGTTCCATTTAATGCTTTAAAGTTAAGGAGTTTTGAGGAATTGGTAGAGGCAATTGGTCAATATGGACCAGGTTTCAAGCCCCCTTCAATTCATGACTATAGGGGGCCTCTATTGAAGTCTGAAAAGGATAAAATTGATGAGTTAAAGGTGAAGTGTCAAGGATATTGGAGGAAACATGGGTGCACACTCATGTCAGATGGGTGGACAGACAAGAGAGGAAGGCACCTAATTAATTTTCTTGTCAATTGTCCGGAGGGGACTTTTTTTTTGGAGTCTGTGGATGCATCTAGCCAATCACAAACAGCTGAAATGTTATTTAAGCTACTTGATAGCAAGGTTGAAGAGATTGGTGAAGATAATGTGGTTCAAGTAGTCTCTGATAATGCTGCCAACTATGTTGCAGCGGGTCGACTACTAATGGAGAAAAGGAAGAGGTTATTTTGGAGTCCATGTGTAGCTCATTGCATAGACCTTATGATGGAGGAAGTAGGCAAATTACGCTCTTATATGTCTGTTATATCGAAGAGGAAATTGACTGCATTCATCTACAGGCACACTCGTCTTCTTGAAGCCATGAGGCAAAAAACAGGAGGAGACTTAGTGAGGGCTGGAGTGACTAGATTTGCCTCTTCCTTTTTAACACTCCAGAGCTTATACAAGCACAGAGAATCTCTGAAAAAATTATTTGTTGATGATGAATGGTCCCGTTCTAAGCTTGCATCTACAGAGGCAGGGAAGAATGCTTCTGAGACTGTGTTTGCTACAACATTCTGGAATGGTGTGATGGATTGTATAAGAGCATCACAGCCTCTTCTTCAACTCTTGAGGATTGTAGATGGTGATGAGTTGCCTGCTATGCCTGAAGTATATATGGCAATACAAGTGGCAAGGAAGAACATCAAAAAAAATTTTGGAGATGATGAAAGGAAATGGAAGAAAATTATAACGATTGTTGATCACCGTTGTGAGACTATGATGAATGGATCAATATATTTAGCTGCATTTTTCCTCAATCCAAACAAGTTCTATATGGCAATAGCAGATAATCCTGATAATGAGTTGGACTTAGCTCAAAAAGCAAGTGATGCCTTCAATGATGTTCTTGTAAGGTTGGTGCCTGATGAGACCTTGCAAGATAAGATCATTGTCCAGGTTGACAAGTATACCACTGTTCAAGGAAGTTTTGCAAAGGACATGGCGATTAGACAAAGGGACAAGTTGAATCCTAGTAAGTATATTTCCTTTTAAAGTTCTAATTAGTTTAGAACTTTGTATGTTGATTTTTTACTTCACTTATTTTTTTATATTATATATTTATAGTCTCTTGGTGGTCTCGACATGGAAGTACTGCTCCTGACCTTTCAAAGCTTGCATTGCGCATACTTGGTCTTTGTTGCTCATCTTCTGGTTGTGAGCGCAATTGGAGCACATTTGAATTTGTGAGTATTGACTATTGAGTTCTGAGTACAATAGTACATGTACTTCACTTAATATGGTTTTATTGAAGATAAGTAGATAACCTCATATTATTAATGTTTTTCAGATTCACACCAAGAAGAGGAATAGGTTAGAGCATTAGCGGTTAAATGATCTTGTCTACATTCAATATAATCGCCGACTTCAAGCAAGGTTCCAAGAAAGAAAAGAACAATGTAGAAACTACAATCCATTGTTGCTCGATGATCTTAATTGGAGTAGTGAGTGGATGATTGGTGAATCAGAGGATGAATTAGTTCATCCTGAGAATGATATCACTTGGAGAGATGTTGATAGAGCACTTGGAGCATCTTCATCATACCAAGGCCATAATAGACCAAGGAGGGCTCCAGCATCTACCAGTGGAACCAATCTTTGCTATACCCGGCGTGGTAGGAGGGTTGAGCTTGAGGATTTGTCAGATGAAGAAGTGGATGAGATGAGTGAAGAGGATATTCGTGATGATGAAAACATTGAGGATGATTATGGCATAGCTCCAAATGATGCAAGCCAGCAACAGAATGCAGATGAAGAAGAAGATTTTAATTTAATTACTGATTTGGATTGAAAGTCTTTGAGTTTTAGAACTTTGACGTATTTTGAGTCTTTAAACTTTAAAGTTTTTTGAGTCCTTGAACTTTTAAGTATTTGACTTTCTTTGTTTACTAAATTCTTAGCATTTTAGTTTATTTTATGTTTTAGCTTCATTGAAGTTTAAAGTTTTTAGAATGATTAAGAATCCCCAGGTTAGTCACTTCTCATCCATTTAATTTGGCATCTCGATTTTTACTTTCGATGTATTTTAATTCTAAGTTCTTAATTACTTCTTTGACAGGAGTAGAAATATAGTGGATGACCTTAGGGCTTAGGCACTCATTATGGCATCATAGAGGTAAGTATAATAAATACTTGTATATTTTATGTCTTCTTTTCTTTATATTTATAATTTTGTTTCATAATTATGTATTTATATTATATGTTAATATGTTAAGATGATTGATGATTGAATATTGATGATTCATGATTGAATATTGATGATTGATGATTGATGATTGATGATGAATTGATGATGAACTTAGTTTATTCACTTTATTAATTTGTTTTCTTGATGAATATCTTACATTGGTATGAATATAAACATTTAATATTTATTTAGCATACGAGTAATAGGATTTAACTAGTATTTGAGTCAAATAGATTGGTTTTATAAAAAAAAGTACACAAGAACGCTTTAGTCAATAAGGCGACGCTTTATGCCCGCCTTATTGCTAAGGCGCTCCGACAGGCCCTCAAACGCCTTAGTCGCACCAGCGCCTTAAAAACTATGGGCAGGACATAGTCTATGCTTGCCTTAGAGAAGTGGTTTGGAGGAGGGAGGTGGGTTCTCCAAGGGGTAGAGTAGCCCAATTGAGCATATCCAGTGAGCAATTCTGGCATGACTTGAAGAAGGTCGTCATATTTCTTGAACCAGTAGTGAAGGAATTGGGGATGGTTGACTCTGAGAAGAAGTCCACCCTACCACACTTGTATGCGGCAGTGGAGTTAATGAAGGGCCACATGATAGCAGCAATAATACATGGTGGTAGGAACTGCATCCAAATAGTCTAATAAGATCTCTAGGAGAGGCAACTTATACATCACGACATAAGGCTATTGAGTTTTTAATTTCTAGTTTATAATACCAAAGTCAAAGTACTTTCTAATTATAACTTCATGGGCATTGACATATGTTTATATTTATTCAGCACACTATCTAATCTCAATTCTCAAGTACCAATACAAGCATAAACTTGGGATGGACAAAGACTAAATAGATAAAGTGAAGGATGTGGTGCCCAAGTTGGAGCAAAACCCAGATTTCCAGTCCCACGATAGTGAGTTATAATTGCAATTTCTTAAGTTTTCACAATCAATGAAACTATCCCCGTTAACAGACTAATGCTGATGTATCAACGTTTGAAATGGATATCGCCAAAGACCTTTAGGGTTTGCACTAGGGATCAGCTTGGTGGTAGGCCCAAGCCTAAGATTTCCAGTCAGATGGGTGCCAATGTTAGTGAGTTCATGTCTCTCGAGAGGGTCAAGTACACATACAGATGCCCCGACATTTTGAGTCCCAGCCTGGCGGGGATGATGAGGATGTCGAGTGTTAGTATTCCAGTGGTTGAAGTCACACACCCATTGCCATATGATGGTGGATATGATGCCAATGGTGGTGATGATGATAATGATGGAGGTGGTGGTGGTGATAGATTTGTAAACTTTCAAGAGGAGTACAAGCATGCCCTGCAGGTGCATAACAGACAAGCATGACAATGTTGACATGGAGATAGATGTTTCTTCCTTGTTTCGCACATTTGGATGCCTCAGTCTGGAGGGTAGTAGTGTATATAGTGAGTATGGATAGTCAGGATGATGGCATGCAACATCATTTCCCCCAGACACATCAAGTGTCGGGTATGGTGGGTATGATCAGGCATAGTTCATCATATTCCATACTACTCATAAGGATCAGTCACAAGATGTGACAAATTTTGTGGACAGCATCTTCTCATTCATAGACCCCCAGTAACACAATCAGCCTGGTCACCAAGCAGCTATAGTGAAGGCTCATTTGCATTTCTCATTCTTCAGCATCTTCTCATTTATCATCCCGATCCAATGATCTATATCTAATGTTGGGGTACCTTGATAACTATGGTTTCATTAGATATACAATGACATGGCCTTCTTTATGATTGAGTCAAAGGAACGGTTTTATTGGCAGCAGAAATCTTCCTCATCTTTCAAGCCCACCTGGAACTCTGTGGTATTGACATAGAGTAGAGACTAGGAGGAATAGCAGGGATCTTTTGCTTATTTGCACTTTTGATGTGGGTTGACTGATTGTACACTTGTGATGTTGTAGCATTTTGATATTTAATAAAATTAAATGATTTCTCTCCATTTCTGACATGCAATTGCATATTTTAGTTGTTTTATTTTTGTATGTTATGGTACTAAATTATGTGTAATATAGGCTATCTTTGAGAAATATACAGGCGAGGTATGAGTACGACGCACATTCCGAAACTAGGCTATGAAACCAAACTAACCTTTTGAGGCTTTTTTTTAACAATCTAAAGGTCACAGTGTGTTTAGGGATGCTTATTTAGGGTCTTTGTGAAGCTTCAGGCCAAAATATGGTCATTTGATCATCGAAATGGGCAAACAAAACCATCCACCAAAACCTGCAGGCTTTCGGCCAGGTTTTGGTCAAAATCCGAAATATTTCGGTTTCAACCAAGGCCGAAACCATCTTCTTGAACTTTGCTCAGCAAAGGCTCACCTATAAAACCGGGCTCACCTACACTAATCCTGTTCTGACATTTCACTCTATCTGAGCAATCAATAGCATACTCTCTAATTAAATTTCTCTCAGGATACTAGTAAACCTTCACAGCCCAACTCAAAGATGGTTCAATTTTCAGTCCTGATCTAAACAAGACATTGGATAATAAAATTACCTGTCGTAGGATGTAATCATAACCAAAACTTGCTGTAACATCTCTTGACATGTAGTTGTACATAAAATCTGATGCAAGAGACACCTGCATAGCTGACAACAACATAAGATAACAGCACACACCACACGATTAAAAGACACAACATCAGAAATTCTTCAAGGATGGCTTGCTTACCTTCTCAGATACCTTTTGAACATAGCTAAGAGCTACCATGCCCGTGCTGGCAATTTGTCCTGTAGCAACCTGCAGGAGTAAACCAAACCTCTTCAGTATAAAAGACTACTATCTTCTTAACAATGGATATGGATTTATTGAACGACTAGGAATACAATCTGAACAAATTCAAATCAATTGTTCTCATTTCTTACGTCCTATCCATTTTTTATGTAAAATAAAATAGGGAATTCCCACTAGGTGGAGGCAACCACAACATGCAATAACAAATATAGAGTGCATATGATATCCACTACTCAAGCAATTTAATTTCAATTTCACAAAATAAAGTGGTTGGTAACACTGATAACCAGATGACAGCAGGGAAATAACAGAATAATTCATATAATAGGGTCCAGAATAATCCCACATGAAGCTAAAGTTCAAAGCACCAACTAAACCCAAAACCAGCACTTGCACAGGAGACAAAGTGAGGAAAATTTGCTAGAACTGAATCACCTTGAGTCCAATTGAACATAAATTCAAAACAGAGATCTAGTAGGACCTAGCAGGCATTTCAGCTAAGGAACAATGGATTTCTCTGTCCAGATAAGGTGTAACTAGGAGGAACAAAATCTGTATAGATCTCAATGATTACAAACTGAAGGGATTAACGAATGTGTAAAGAAACTTAACTAAAGAGAATTGACCTGTAAACAATAGAGAACAAAAGAGAGAGAAAGGTGATATGGGTAATGGGAGTCCCAATTGATGAGATTGGACTGCCCTCCTTCATTCATTATATAGACTAACAATTACACACTCCTAGTAGGAATAGGAAATATACTCCTAATAGGATTAGAAAGCAATAAAATAGGAAACAAACCTAACTCCTAACTCTATTAGACCAGAATACTACTAAAGGGAGTCGTGACTTGCGCTGGACAGCTGGCCACGACTCCTTTATTCCACACAACACTTCTAACACTCCCCCTCAAGCTGGAGCATAGATGTTAATCATCCCAAGCTTGTTACAAATATAGTCCACTCTACCACTTCCCAAATACTTAGTGAAAACATCTACAAGTTGTTCTCCGGTGCAAATATGACTTGTAGAAATCACTCCTTCTTGTAATTTTTCTCGAACAAAATGACAGTCAACTTCAATATGTTTTGTCCTCTCATGAAACACTAGATTTGATGCATTATGAATTGCAGTTTGGTTATCACACCACAACTGCATAGAAGTACACTCAAACCCAAGTTCCATCAAAAGCTGTTTTATCCACATCAACTCACAAGTGACATGAGCCATAGCACGATAGTCACACTCAGCGCTATACCTCGCCACAATAGCCTATTTCTTGTTTTTCCAAGAAACAAGATTTCCACCAGCAAAAATGCAGTATCCTGTAGTTGACCTCCTATCAACCGGAGATCCAACCCAATCAACATCACAAAAACCCTCAATACGATTATGTCCATGATCAGAATACAACAGACCACGTCCTAGAGCTTTCTCAAGATATCTCAGAATACGAACAATGGCATCCCAATGTGAAGTTAGTGGGGACAAAAGAAACTGACTCACAACACTGATAGGGAATTCAATGTCAGGTTGAGCCAACAGCTTTCCCACCAACCTCTTATATTTCTCTGGATCTTCTAAGACATCACCTCTTTCAAATATAAGCTTCACATTTGGATCCATTGGAGTGTCAAGGGGTTTGGTTAACATACCACTTTCTGAAAGTAAATCCAAAACATACTTTCTCTGAGACAAAGAATTTCCCTTCCTTGATTGAGCGACTTCAATCCTTGGGATACTTCAACCTTCCTATTTCCTTAGTTTGAAAGTGTTGCTGCAAATGTACTTTCAAACTTTGGATTCCTTCAACATCATCTCCGGTAATAACAATGTCATCAATATAAACAACCAGAAATATCCTCCTTGCACCAGACTTCCGATTGAACATGGAATGATCATTGTCACACCTTGACAGTCCAACTGCACAAACCACATCAGTGAACCTACCAAACCATGCACGAGGAGACTGTTTTAGCCCATGCAAGGACTTCTTGAGCTTGCACACCTTTCCACACTTCCCCTGAGCAACAAACCCCCGGGAGGTTGCTCCATATACACCTCATGCAAATCACCGTGAAGAAAAACATTCTTCACATCAAGCTGAAACAATGGCCAATGAGACGAGGCCACAAGAGAGATCAAAACACGAACAGAGGTCAACTTGGCAACAGGGGAAAAGGTATCCAGATAGTCAACACCATAAACCTGGGCATACCCCTTCACGACTAACCGAGCCTTCAAATGAGCAAGGGACCATCATGGTTAACCTTAACTACATAAACCCAACGACAGCCAATAGCCTTCTTGCCAGGAGGCAATGGTATAAGATCCCAAGTCTAGTTTTCTTCCAAAGCAAGTAATTCGTCTTCCATTGCTATCATCCAGCCAGGATTAGATAATGCCTCTGCAATATTCTTAGGAACAGGATGACCAGAAATAGTGGAAAGACAGGAACGAAATGAAGATGACAGGCCGGAATAAGACACAAAATTAGCAATAGGATGTTGGGTACAGCTCATAACACTCTTACATTGTGTAATAGGAAGATCCAAATCAAAGACAAATATTTGGAGTGGGATCCATAGACAAAGATGAAGAGGCAAGTGTTGTAGAGAGAGGAGGTGCTGACACTTCCTGAACAGAACGAGTATAATGCTGTGGAGCAACCGGTAGAGGAGGAGATGGTGGTGGCAACTCTTCTTCTATGGCAACCTGTGGAGTAAAATTATGGATAACATAAAGTGGAAGGTCATCATCCAACTCAGACAAAACAAATGACTCATTCGAATAGGGTGTCAACTCAAAGAACACATCGGTAGCAACAAAGTATTTCTGAAGGACAAGAGAATAACATCGGAATCCCTTTTGGTTACATGGGTAACCCAAAAAGAGACATTTAAGAGGAGAATCCAACTTTGATAAACCCGGACGATTATCACGAATAAAGCAAACACATCCAAATACTTGAGGAGGAAAAACAAAAAGTGGGCCAGAAGGAAATAATAAAGAATGAGGAATACCACCACACAAAATAGAGAAATGCATACGATTAATAAGAAAACAAGCAGTGAGAACAATATCAGCCCAAAAATATTTGGTTACCTTCATTTCAAACATAAGTGACCAAGCAGCCTCCATTAGATGACGATTCTTTCCTTCAACTACTCGATTTTATTGAGGAGTATCTTAACAAGAAGGTTGACGTATCATAACCAAGGTTCGAAATTTCATTTCGTTTCGTTTCGGTGGGTTCAGAAACACCGAAATACCGAAATTTTGGCGAGATTTCACCAAGATGGTGTATTTTTTTTTTTTTTTTTCGGTGGTCAAACGGCCATATATTGACCTGAAACTTGGTGGGTAGCTTATTTTAAGGTTAATAAACATGCTTAGAACATAAAAATGCAAAAATATTAGAACATAACATTGTTTTAGAGTTGCACCTTTGTTTGACAGCAACCCTCGAACTGTTCTGGAAATTTTACCAACATGTATTTATGTACTATTTCTAAAAAAAAAAAAAAGTTTTGGAGAAAAAACTTTACCTTTCCTAAGCTTTGAATGTGTAGATTTTTTTGTAGGAGTCCAATGGAAGTCAAAATGTTTGATGATGTGGTTAATTAGAGGCTTGTTGCAGTGTTTTTCCTTCAAAATATACAAATGGAACTGAAACCACCTAGACAGGTAAGACAGAGTCGAAATTTCGACAAGATACCAAAACGATACCAAAATTTCGACCGAAATATGGAACACATTGATTTGTGCCTTATTGCGTTTTGAAAAAAAAAAAAAAACCAAAATACCGTAATTTCGACGAGATTTCAAACTATGATCATACTATACCCAGCCATAAATTGAGAAAATGGGCCAGAAAAATACTCTTTGGCATTATCACTTCATAGAATTTTGATAGTCACATTAAACTAATTTTGAATTTCAACAACAAAAGCACAAAAGCTAGTAAATAACTCAGAACGGTTTTTCATTAAATAAATTTAGGTCTTCCTAGGATAGTCATCAACAAAGGTAACAAAATACTCAAAACCTGACTTGGATGTCACAAGACAAGGATCCCATACATCCAAGTGAACCAAATAAAGGGGGGATGCAGACCGTTTATTGGCTCGAGGAGAATAACTGATACGACTCACATTTTAAACTAAATAGAGAATTAAAACTGGGATCAAGTTTCTGTAAACTTTGTAAAGATGGATGGCCCAAACGACAGTGAACCTGATGAGGAGTTAAGAGTACCCGAACAGGCTATGAAAGGAGAATCGTCTTCAAAAATATAGTCCCCCAACTCTATGACCTCTACCAAGCATCTTCTTCATCGTAAGATCCTGAAAAACACATTGAGTCGGAATAAAAGGTTACAGAACAATTGTAAGCCTGTGTGAACTTGCTTATAGATAGAAGGTTAAATGATTAACTGTCGCAAATAAAGAACAAATGATAACAAAAAGGAGGGATTAACACAAACAATGCCAATACCATTGACCTTAACAACTGAACCACTGGCCAATGTGACATTAGCAAAGGATTTCTTAAAAGAAGAAAATATACCTGAAATATCGAACATGTGATCCGATGCGTCTGAATCAATTATCCAGGGACGAGAAGAGGAAAGACATGAAATGGCATTACTTGTATGAACAAGAGTAGCAATGGAAGGCTGAGATACTTGAGTCTGAACTAATTCTACCATACAAATTCTTCATCGGTCATCTTGACCATTTTACCCTCAGTTTGTCTAGGCTGAGAAGGTTCATCATCTATGGCTGAATTAGCAAATTGCTTCTAAGGAGGTTTGCCATGAAGTTTCTAGCAAAAACGTTGGATGTGTCCTGGTTTACCATAATGGTGGCATGTGTGTACTACCCCTGAATTATCTAAAGAATTTCCAGTAGATTGTCCCTTACACCATTGTCTGTACCACATGAAGCTCCACGATTATTACTTTGTGCTGCAAGTGCGGAGTTTTCCACCAATGTAGAATCATTAGACTTCTCTCGAGATACCCGTAGGACTCGGGAAAAGGTATCTGCAAGAGATGCCACCTTGTCACCTCCAAGAATCTGAGAATGAACTGAGTCATATTCTGCTCCAAGACCTCCCAAAAAGCCTATAACTACGAGTTGTTCTCGTTGGTTTTGCATTTTCTTTACATCACTACTAATAGAAAGTAGAGAATTCAGCTCCTCTCATACATCCTCTTGAAATCAGCGAAGTATTGAGTTAGACGCCGACCCTTCCGATCAGTCCGATAAAACTCCTGGGATAGCTCATAGATACGAGAGAGGTTGTTCTGTCCAGAATACAGAACATTCAAGTAGTCCCACGACTCCTTCACAGTATCGATATAAGTAACAACATCTACTATGGAGTGATCCATCGAGTTCAATAGTTGTCCCAAAATACGTGCATCAACTGTATCCCACGTAGTGTCATTTGCCGGCTTTTCCTTCGTTAGATAACCCTGTTGATCTTGACCAGTCAAAACTAGCTGTACAATTTTCTTCCATTGCTGAAAATTAGTAGCCCCTGCAAGCTTTTTTCTATAATCCTATGTGATGATGAAGATATCACCTCAGTTACAGTATTTTTTTCCCTCAATCTTAGCCATTGACGCACAGAGATTCACAGAAAATCACACAAGAACCAAAGAATCAATCCACAGATAGGGAAATCAGAGAAATTGATCTAACCTCCTTATAGGAGATTTAGATCACATAACTGATTGATCCTATGTAGCTGACCAATCAAACCAAATCTCCAGACAAAAATTCAATGAAATCAACAACCAAAGAGAAATCGACTCAGATTTCAAAACCCTAACTTGGGAAAATTAGTAGAATACTTGCGGTTGAGCATACAATGCTCCAATGCTGCTGAAATTTGGACTGAATATCCTTAATATGATGCGGAATAAAGACCCCAAAAGAATTTTCCGAGATAAGACCACACTGAATAAATATGGCCAAAACCGATTTTGGTAGAGAGCCAAAACCCTAACAGTTATTACCGATTTCTCCAAATAGAGTACTTCAATTATCAAACCAGAAAACCCAACCAACAATCACTCATAACAATGCTCTAAGCAGACTCTTCACACCATATGATTGATATCAATCAATCAATCTTTCATTCAAAGAATCAGTAAGCTAAGGGATGAAACCATCCCCTCTAGGAAATCATGGAGCTCTTAGGAAGAACCAGTAACAGCCAAGCTAGAAAATAAGAGTTGTTATTAGTTATCTGATGATAGCAGAGATTGACTTTACTAGTTTAGGAACCAAGCTCTGATACCATGTAAACAATAGAGAAGAAAAGAGAGAGAGAGACGATATGGGTAATGGGAGTCCCAATCGATGAGATTGGATGCCCTCCTTCATTCATTATATACACTAACAATTACACACTCCTAGTAGGAATAGGAAATATACTCCTAATAGGACTAGAAAGCAATAAAATAGGAAACAAACCTAACTCCCAGCTCTAGTCTACTAACAACTTATAGTTAGACTAGAATACTACTAAAGGGAGTCGCGGCTTGCGCTGGACAGCTGCCACGACTCCTTTATTCCACGCAACACTTCTAACACTCACCCTCAAGCTGGAGCATAGATGTTAATCACGCCCAGCTTGTTACAAATATAGTCCATTCTAACACTTCCCAAAGACTTAGAAAAAACATTTGCAAGTTGTTCTCCTGTGCGAATATGACTCAGAAAAGATTTCCACAAATAGGGGTTCTAGGACTCAAATAAAAAAATATACATGTTGATTGATCCACAAAACAGCTCCTACCATATTAATCTGTCACAAACTCAGATCAACAGTAGCAGAATTTGAACTGAAACAAAAGTGATTACCAGAACTTGTTTACAACTAAAAAGAAAGCCAAAACAATCAGGCCACATGCTATAGTAGATTTTTTTTTTTTTAATCGAACACGTGCTATGGTAGATGGTGTCAGGGTGAAGAGTTATTATTTGTCAAGAGGGGGGAAGAATGTAAATGGAGCAACGAAGATAAAGTAAATGTACATGAACAGAAAGCAACCAGCGGTACGAGAAGCAATCTCTCTCTAGGCCAGGACCCATGGACTTCTTCCACAAACAGCCTACACCCTACAACTTCATTCGCTATTCAAAATACTCTATTCTAATTCCATAATTTTAAGTTTAATAGGCTGTCCAGCAGCTATGTTTATAATAATAAACTCTTGCACAAAAAATTGTAATTAGATAAATTAATTTGTTAATTGCTATACAAGGACTCAAACTCCTAATGCTACAATGATTAAGTCTATATAACTTAACAAATGAATAAAATCAACCTAGGGCATTCTTAAAAGTCTGTATCCAAATTACGGGCTCATTATGCAAGCCAATTACAAAAATGACTCAGTGGAACAATGGCCCAACAGATGCATTACCCATCATACTTGAAACCAGGACTATTTAGTCTACTCTATTCTTACTTCTTCCAATGGTTGGATAGTGACAGAATGGCCTAGCCGCTAGTGATAAGGCAAGTACCAACTACAAGGTCTTTTTATTGCCAATTCTAGATGGTGGATCTGCCTCACCAAGTCCATCAAAGCAACAAAAACAATTAAGCATGGTTTATTCACTATTGTGTAGGGGAAAGAGGTGAAGTTTTCCCATATTGAGAAAGAAGACTAATGTAATACGGAATTTGAAGGGTCAAGACAGTACCAAAACAGAATCGAATCCCAGAGGCTATAAAAAACCAGATTAAGGAGAACAGACATAATCAAATCAAGACCATTAGATTAGACCAAAACTCAAATCGAGACATATTCTAAGGGTAACGAACCTCTGCTGGAAGTTTCAGATCAATACGATGGGTGGATCTGAAATATATTAATACTAGTTGCACTAAGAGAAGGGTATAAGAGTAAAATCAAAAATCAGTTTAATAATCAGAAACAGCATTGTAACAATCGATTGAACTGACATTGTGAACTAAGACTCAGCAATAACAATTCAACAGAAACAGTAGCTCAATTTACCAATTAGATGGATGATACTAAAATCTGAAAAAGGGGCAGAATTAGGAGAGATTAATTATCTCTAGATCAGCACATGTGATCAGCAAGAAATTTTGGTCGAAGGTCTTCTCTAAGCTGATGAACAGCTCCTCAAGAAGTTGATGGTGATCTGCTGGTCGGATCTCCTTAGCAAGTTAGCGTGTCAAAAAACACTTGCATGTGAAATCTCAGATCAGAATATGAATAGCAGAAAACAAAGGATGGCTTGCTTGATCAATGGAGGAAAATAAGAAGGAAGAACAACCAGAATAAGGTTAAACGAAGAGGGCACCTGGGCTTCTCACGCAAGGTGGTTGGAATGATCAAACACAAACCAGCCTTGGTGAAACACAAGGAGCCTTCACACAGGAGGAGGAGAGAAGCAGCTTCTGTTTTGTTTATAAAATAATGGAGAATATGGAACACCCTCACCATTATTTATAAGAACATTAAAGGCCAAGTAGAATCTAAGTAGGAGACCCCTAATTCAATTCCCATTACAACTCAACACTTCTATTTAAAGTATAACTATTCTATATAGACTTTAAAAGATTATGGACTCAACACAAAAAAAATAAAAGAAAATATATAAATAATCTGGGCCATAACTTAAATTGGACCATGGTTCAACCAATCTTGTTTTTCCTTTTTGGTAAAACAAAGTTCAACCAGTCTGAACCAAAACAACTTAAAACATTTAAGGAGCTAACTTAAAACCGGAATAAAAAGAACTAAAAGCCACACCTAAGCTTGGCCTCTCTTGGTTCTCCTGCAGCAGGTCTTCAGATCTGCATCAATGACAGTCTTTGATACAGACAGGAGTCAACAGCTCACAGAAGCTCCATTGGAGTGCCAAAAATCTAAAGTGAAACAACCAACAGTCTCACTGTCAAGATTTTCAGATATAAACTATAATAGATCCTTTTCTGGTGATAAATTATTGAAAAGAGAATAGGTGACTAGATAAAGAGCATTCCCGAAATTGGGGTTTGGGGGGTGAAAAAGGACCAAGTCTTAGTCATTAGCTAAACCATCCATTTTCCAGTTGTCTCTTACTGTCGGTGAAAATCCAATCACCCATTGACTTGGTAAGTAACATTCACTAATATATAGACAAGCACATTGCCCATGCCAAAAGATGACATTAGAACACCGTCATGTTTGACTCCATAACTCCATCCAGAGCCCAGATCAAAACTGAACCCTAATCACTCACAGGAGTTCCTCTAATTCCTGTCCAGCCAAGATTGCTAAAAAAATCAAACGTATTCAAGACAACAAAAAGGATAACTCTAAACTGACACAAGATCTGAGAGCAAACAAGGATTAATGATTTTATGTGTAAGTACAAGAAAAGCAACTTGATAAGTCAAATAGGGCAAAAGAAGATCCAAATCACAACAAAACAGGGGAAAACAATTTAAAAAAAATGAAGGAAGATGGAATTCAAGAACAGTCCACCATTGGAGCTCTCAAGGAGTTTACCATGAACAATAACAGAAGGAATTCACTTTCAAGGCCTGGAAATAGATGACAAATGAATACTTTTCTGGACTCAAATATTCAGTGTCCTTTGAAAATATGCATACAATAATTATAGGGCAAGAAGATGGTGATCCATAAGAAATTCTGGCCAGATAAATAAAAAATTAAAATCAGCAATATCTTAACCACTTGACCAATATCTTGGACTCCAAATTAAATAAAAACTTCTGAAATAAGCAAAATCTTGTCAGAGATTGATATTTTTCTAGTATTCTTAGAAAATTAAAACCGCTTTAACGGACTACATTAATCCAAAGTTGCCAGGTTTGCCATCCTAATAGGAGGAAAAGAAGCTGAAAGGCACTCCCAGTCTTTCCTGAAGATTGAAAATGTTGATGCTATCTTCCATGTTAACTCTAAAGCAATATCACGGGGAGTGTAAAATCCATGTGTACACTAAATAGCTTGGTTTTAAGGATCACCTGATATAGATCAATATCAGATAGCACCAACCCAATCTAATGAGAGGATCAACTAATCCACCAGCAGTATCAGGCATTTTGCTCATAGTGTCAGGCCAAATGGTCATTCCTCTGTTTCTTGGCCAACCCAGCTGATCTGGATCATGCCAGGAACAATCCAGGTTCTGATAGATATGGTTCTTTAAATCCTTGCTTCTATGAAGTGAGCATCAAATGACAGAGAGAAGGTGCTAGAAGAAAAAAAAACTATTAAACAGGAATCATTAGAACACATGAAATCGATACCATCTTGTCTGTGTTGTATCTAGCGGCAAAACCAATACCAGACTTCCTATGTTGACCAGCCCAAAAGACCTCGCTGCCCAGAGATAAATGCGGAGTAACACTCTGCAGAGAAGAAATAATAAGTGTACTTTCAATTAGATTTAAAGCGAGAGTCATTTTACACTCACACACACACACATAATACAGCACTAAAAGAAATTGCATAGTTATTCATAGAGAAATAAAACGCCAAAAGTATTTTGCTACTGCAAACCATCAGAATCAATTTTCTAAAAGAAGCAACTATTGAATAGCCACTTGAAAAAAAAAATACAAAGAAAATTTTCTACAAGAATGCCTTTCGTGATGAGCACCAGAACAGGAAACCCTATAAAAGGAAAGCACATTACAAGTATAACCGCAAAATACTGGGAAGATGCAAGGGATCCATCAATTTGCCTCTCCTTGATTCTTTGCATTACTAAAGGAATTTCTAGTGTAGTTACCTAACGTAAAGCTATGAAGTAGGAAGAATGCAGTAACTGCTGCAAGTTCCAATCCTCTTGCACATCAGCAAGCCATAACAACAAACCAAACAGGAAAACTAATTTCCAATCATTCACCAAGGATGGGTATCATCATTCATAGAAATTGGCTTCTTCCAAAATAAGATTTCTAATAGAATAATACATTTTGATATTCCCTAATATTTTTAATATTCAAATAGATCCGGAAGGCCCATATAGAATTCCTGTTTCCAGCAATGAGATACTATATTAAACAAGAAATAGTACTTTTTCTTATTTTTTTCAACTTTAGAGAAGATAACGCCACCTGTGAGCATCTATCCACCATAAATTCAATACACACAAAAATTAGCCAAGACTTCATTACAATAACAAGTGAAACAACTTTAGGCATGAACTGACCATGGGAACACGGAATTTATAAAACAAAAGAAAAGCGAGAGGAGGAGGGGGAGGGGGGGAGAACACAACAACAACAATTCAGCCCTTATATGGGATCAGCAGCATGGATCCTTACCCTCCAATCAGCTCTGTCCAAGGTCATACTTGATACAAGGCCTAAGATATGTATGCCTTCCTCACCACTTCTCTCAAAGTCATTTTAGGTCTACCCCTAGTACTTTAGCTCCTTCAATCTTAATCAAATCACTCCTCCATACTAGGGCACCTAAATGCCTCTGTTGAACATGGCCATGTCACCTCAAACAACTTTCTCATAGCTTATAATGTATTGGAGCTACTACCAAATCAGCTCTAACATGATCATTCTTTACTTTATCCTCCCTAGTTTTGTCACACATCCATCTCAGCATCTTCATCTCAGCTACACTGAGTTCATCTATACGATGATTCTTAACTGCCCAACATTCCACACCATACATCATAGCCGATCGTATGACTGCCCAATATAATTTTCCTTTAAGTTTTAAAGGAATATAACAATCACACAACACTCCAGATGCACCTCTCCACTTCTTCTATCCTATTTTAATTCTCTGTGAAACATCATCCTCTAAACATGATGGAGCCTTCTTCTTTTTCTAAACAATTTCATTCTAAAAGTTTCTCAAATTAATTCAGACACTAAGGCTCCATTCGTTTAGAAATTAAGAAACATGAAATAAAGCTTTTATTGGAAAAGTGAGGTAAAGTTAAATGAATAAGAAAATATAGAAAAATTCAAATGTTTTCCTTTATTATGGAATTTTTTCTATGGGTTGGTTTCTTGGAAGTGAAGATGAGTTAATTGACATGGAAAATTAAGGGTCTAAAAAACACGGAGCTGAAAATTTCAGTTGTATTTCTGCAGAAAATTAAGAATGGTCATTTTATGCAAAATAGTACCTATATACATGAAATATTTGTCATCTACTTCTGGCTATTTCACTCACACCCTCACTTTCTTTCATTCACTTATTTTACTTAACCATTGAAAGAATATTCACTTCACCTCACTCCAAATCGGTCCAATTGAAGCTTAAACACATAAAACATTTCCGAAGGGATGGATGAAATCTTTGCTCAACGGAGAATTATTTACCAATATCCAAGCAATATGAAACTTGACTAGAAAATCATGTGCCAATGATGAAAGCCAAGGAGAATGAAGAAGGGCACCACTCTCCCGCAGATCTTGTTGACAGATAGGGGAACATGGTTGACTATTTGAAAGCCAACTGCTAAGTAAAACAATAACCAATTTTCGCCTTCTTCCTCATGTTAAAGAACATAGAAATTCTTTCACCCAACACTGCCATATTCACCAAGCTGAAAGTAGAATTGCAAGGAATACAGCTTGACACTTTAAAATAAGAAGTCCTCAATCCTCCAAGTAGAAACACAAATAGTTATGCTAATTGTGTATCATAAATAAGTTATTTCTCCTTTTGACAAAAAAAAAAAAAAATGACTAAGTCATTGCTTACCTGGATGTAACTAGCTCCAAACAAAGCACCATTCCCTAATTGGAACTGAGTCCTGTAGTCTTTTCCCTGTACAAGAAGAAAAGAATTACAATTACGAGTACTAAAAAATGGAACGGAATTAGATAGTGTTACAGTTAAACCAAACTTTATATGAATCGCATAGGCAAGATTGACTCTCATTCCAGATATAGAGGGATCAACAGTATGAGTTGAGTTCTCCAAGAGAAGATTGAGGTCACATACAAAACAATAGGCCAGCGAGAAAAGCAAAGTGGTGTAGAAAAGCCTAGGCCTTTAAATTTCTGAGGCTGAACAACAGGGAAAGGGAAAAGGTAGGATTGGTCAGGGCTTACAGAAATAGAAGAGTAAGAGAAAAATAAATACTGTTCTGGGAGTTTGAACAGAAACCTCGATTCTTATTCCACCCCATCTCACTATAGCTAAGGGGATTACATCCTTAACATAGACTCATGCAAGAAAATATGTACTTCCTAACAACTTTAGGACACCTAACTCGACTCGCTCCTTGAAGGGAAAGAAACTTTTAAATAATAGAAATTCCTAAAAAGACTTTTAAATCAACTTATGATTCATCTGGCAAGTAAAAAGTATACTTTCTCAGAACAACTTTCCAAACCAAACAACTCATCCAACTGGGCCCCACTAATTAATAACAACTGCCAAAATAATAGCAAAATTTATATTCCCCCTCAAATGACCTATTTTGGCCCATTACAATAATCCCAAGAAATAACAGGCACTGTTCTTGATTGGCAATGGCATCAGGTAATTAGCAATCAATTGAGTTAAGAATCAACCAAGAATAAGAGAACTTCTCAAATCACTTATTACTGGTTTCTAGAAATAACCAACTGTTTCAATATGTATCAAACTGTAGAATTAGGGAGAATGTGACTTGTGTCTCTAACTTGACACAAGTACCTAGATTTATAATGAAATAAAACCCTTCCGTTTGGTTAACCCATTATTACAACACAACACAAACCAAAAATCTGACTGCAGGCCAAGACTTCTGGATGTGAAAAATATCCAAACCATAAAAATGATGTCTTATTAGCACATAACATCTCCCACCTTAAGAGAGCAGCTATGCAAGAAAGTCACAGCCTGGAGATTGATTAAAAACAGAAAATGGTAGTGCAAGATCTTGTTGAAGCAGAAGCAAGACGTAGAAATGAAAAATACTGGCCTATGGCAACAGCAATTCTCACAATAATTCTGCAACATTTTAATTCACACCAATGAATTACAGTGCTTCTCCTCACCTGAATATATAGAATCTTCACTATCACCAAATAGAGGACTGCAATAAACTAACATACATTCTGATGTAGACAGGTTCAACAACAACAACAACAAAGCCTTTTGCCAACTAATGGGGTTGGCTACATGGGTCCGTGCTAGAGCAAGATTAAAAAAAAAGGTTGTGGGGGGGGAGAAAAAGAAAAGAAACATAGCAAAGCAACACCTCCGGGACATCCCAACTAAATCCGATACATGGATCTTTTCCCTCCAAACAGCTCTATTTGATGTCATACTATGATCCAGCCACCTTAGGCGACATCATAGTTAGTAAATAAGCGTATAATACGCGTATCCGAACGTTTAATTCAAAAGATCGTAATTTGGCATATCAATCTAAAAAAACCGTTTAATACATGTATTTTAAAGATAATTGCATTATACACGAATGATACTCGTATAATACATTACATACTCAATAAAACTTTTGGGTTAAAAAAAAAAATGAGATTAACCCAAATGGGCCAAATCCCGATTCCCGACCCCCATCTTCCATCAGGAACCCTAGTTGATTGAAAAAATGAGGAACCCTTGCCCCACTGACCCCTTCTTCTCCAACTCCGTTCCCGATGGCCAACGACCGAGGGCGATAGATAAAACATCAATACGCCCTGCTCTCATTCTCTTCTCCATTTCTATTCCCACCAATTGTTGAAAACCCAATCAACCCTTCATCGTCTCCGTTTCTCTTCCCATTGGTAGTCGAAAATCCAATCGAGGGCGATTGCATCTGTAAATAATTTTTAACGAGAAGCAAGAAAGATTCAAAAGAGATGACTCACATGGACAAAGATGGCCAAGGGCGGATTCTCCAAAAGGGGTTGAAATGAAAACCTTTCTCGGAAATTTAGCATACAATCGCCATTTGAATTGGACCAACAATTATTTACAAACATAGTTGCAGCTGGACAATGTGAAGAATTAGAAAGAGGGAAATTACACAGGTGTTCTCCTCCCTCTGTTCTTGCAATACTGCATCTGGGAAATCAAGAGAGTTGAAGGGAGGAGGTTCTTGAGCCTTAAAATTAATCCGTGACCGGTCCTAGGTTGTATCCCCCATAAAAATTTTAAGAAAATCCAAACGCACCTCTGGGATGAACGATTGTAAACACCTATTCTCCATCTTCTTGAACCTTGTTTTCGTACCAAGAAGAAGAAGAGAACATGTAAAAGTTACGAGATGAGATGAGGTTCAATTCTCCTCTTAGTTCTTTCTACCATACCCTTTTTTGGGGTTAAATTTAATTAATATTAAATGTGAAAATTCAAAAGAATGGGAAATGATTTCAAATTGGAAAATCAGATTGGATTTTAGTGTCCATAAAAGCATGGGAGAATAGAATTTAGTTTCAAACAATCATTTTTAGTCTCGTATTTTTGCTCCTGGATTTTTACAGTGCAATCATATTAAACACGTACCATCATTGCTGTACGTGTTTTATTGCCCCAAATTTTTTGAAACATATTATTACCGCATGGTCCATTTAATTGTCATACGTATCCGTTCCTGTATTATTGCCGTCCCCAAACTTACTAACTATGGGCGACATTCTTTGAGCTTGTCTTGAATCGAATCAACTCCCAAATCGGCTTTAACCCAGTCATTCCCCACTCTATCTCTCCTATTTTTGCCGCACATCTATCTCAGCATCCTCATCTCTGCTACACTCAACTTATCTATGTGACGCTTCTTGACTGCCCAACATTCTGCCCCATACATTATAGCTGGTCTTACAATTGTGCCGTAGAATTTTCCTTTAAGCAAGAAATATAGCCATAGGAACCTTGGGAACCAGGCCCATGTCACTTAAGTGGACCTTGGTTTGATGTGGGCCTAAAGGCCTAACCAACCTTGGGCTAGGTGTTTTCAGCTACACCCAAAACCAAATCGTGGGGACTGTTAAGTTATTATTTTTTTAAATCATTTTTAGTAATTTATATTTTGAGTTTATAAGCTAGGATCTTAGACTGCTTACAGTACAAGCCCCAATGTTTACTTGTAACTTGTAAGAGACTTTCTATTACTGTTATTTCCTTTCTAGTCATAGCAATAGCCAGCCTATATGTATTGAGACCTTTAGTGTCTCCATGATTTAATGAAGATGAATGTTTCTAGTTTTTAGAAAGAGCTGTGTGAAACGGTGTGAGGAGAGAGTCCTAGGAAGTGAGAGACTGACCAAAGCCATAGGTGAAAGGCCTTTAATGTAGGAGTAGATTACAAGAAATAAACTACCCCAGCAGGTTATAACTCCAAGAACTTATGACCCACAAAACTTAATAACACACACAAGACCTAACAAAACAGATCCCAAAAATTAACAACCTCCATGGGTGGAATTACAATCAAAGATACTTAAGAAACAAAATCAAAAATAAGACCATCAAATAAACCCCCAAGGATATAATACCCATACAGGAGCAAAACCACTCAAAAACCCCACCTGATAGGAGAGAGAAAGACCTGCTATAGAGCTGGAGAGAGAAAGGTGCGGCCAGGTCTATAAGGCTCCACTTGAGCTACAAGTTTTTCTCGATTGTAGGGCCCACCAAGGGTACAAAACCCCCCCCAAATATGAAGAACTTCTGACAGTTGGTTATGGAGTTATGCGCTTTCTTGATTTGAGAAAATGTGAAGAATTCTGCAAGAACAGCAACTTGCCTTCTTCAGATAACTTTCAAGAGAAGATCGATTGATCTTCTTAGAGTATAGAACCAGTCCTCCAAAGTATCTACAGATCAGATCTCAGACTTGGGCAGCAATGAGGGTCGATTGGCTTCAAGAACAAGAACTCTTTAGCTGATCGATTCTGATTTTGAATGCTTTAACAAGTCTGAATTTCTAATAACAGTAAACAGAAAATAGAAAGGAAATAAAGTGATTAAAGTAAAGAAGAAAAAAGGGAAATGGGAGAGGAGGTTGCTATCTCGGCTCGGGGCTTCTCACCCACAGCTATCCCGGCTGCTCTAAGCAATTGATTGCAAATCTTCTTTATTCAAATCTCAGCAATATCAGTGCATAGGCTCCTCTATTTAAAGAGGACAGAATTACAATCATACCTTGACTAGGAGCTAGTTTCCAAATAGGACTAGACACTCCTGCTACAACTAGGACTTCAAATAGAACTAGGATTAGACTTCTAACTCCAACACGGAATAGGACTGACTAACTAATAGTCCATATAGAATATTACACTCGATGGGCCCCATGGGCCTTTACTGAATTAAAACAACTTAAATAAAAGCACTGAATATAAATCCCGTTTTCCTACCTTGTACCCATATTTTAGGCCAATTAAAGTGGTCCATTTCAAAGAAAACTCATGGGATCAAAGGCCCAACACATACATAACGCAACCCAAGGCTTATTTGCAATAAAATAAGCCCAAATGATTTATCTACATCAGCCTTAGTCAGATCCTCCTTCCCCTATCTCCTTATTCTTTTCTTCTCCATCAAGTTCTGGTTGAAGAATCAAGTTCACAGCCTGTGGTTCTACTGGTTGATGTTCTGCTGCGGATTATCTTCAAAACCAAGATAATTCAGATCCAAGCATCAGTTTCAGCCCATATTTTGGAACAATAATGCTCTTCCATAACCTCTTACTTCAATATTAATTTAGCCTGATCCAAAGGCTGGATCTGGCCATAGGCTGTATTGCTATTTTGGAAGCCTACTTTCTAATTGTGAGTTCTCTTGATATCTGTTAATCCAACCATCAAACTTGGGTGCAATTTGAAGAGTTATTCAGCCCTCAAGAGGTCTACCATCGATTGGGATATCGGTCCCATCATAGCTATCTAGTTGCTTATTCTATTACCACTTTGTTTCTGGTTATTCTGTCTGTTATCTGTCCCGAGATAGACCAGAGTTGGTACTGTTAGTTTCTCCTGTGTCTAGACTTTATCCAAGGTGCTGTTATAAGGTGTCAATAGTCGTAAGAGGGAAACGCTTTGCTGTTAGCTGTTAGTGTTACTTACTGTTGCTAATTACATGTAACCTTCTGATATTAATATTAAGTGATCATACAGTGAGATTAGTTCTTAGTTGTTAATTTGAGAACTGGCCTTAACATTATTTTGGTATCAGAGCATGGGTGAGGGGAGTTCCGGCACCCCAAACCAGGCCTTAGAGACTAATCTTCCCATTGTTGGGATGCTCCAACAGTTGACTGAAAGGAAGACCACCATAGAGCACCACATGGACTCTTTGACATCACAAACAGTGTGACAGCAGCAGTCCACAACCAAACATGCTCTCTGAGTCTTTCCTCGACCTGCTCAAAGGACTCTACACACACCAGACACCTTTGGAGGCAATGTCCCAACACACTTTGATTGAGATGCAACACTGAGGCAGTTCGACACCAATAAAGTGAAGCTGGAATTGATAGAGTTCAATGGCCGACATCACCCACAATAGTTCCTTGATTGAAGAATGTGTGCACTTGATGATTAATTCGATAGGTATGACTTATAAGAGGTCAGGAAGTTGAAGTTAGGAAGTTCCAAATTCGTGGGGGCAGCATGAGAATGGTGGCGTAATTATGAACAGAAGTTGATTCATCGTTGACAAGAACCCACTACTTGGGAGGAGATGGAGGAGGAATTAAAGGATGAGTATATGCCTAAAAAACTTTTTAGTCAAGGCTTCATGATCAGCTCAATACCCTTCGGCAACGGCCTCTCTCAGTCGAAGAATATAAGGAACAATTTGACAACCTTATTGTTCGCATGGGTGACGGGACCGAACAAGGAAGATGACCAGTTGATTTCCCGTTTCATATTGGGGCAACAACCTGAAATCAGAGATAAGATTGGAGTGACCTAGCTTAAATGATTGCTTTGAGAAAGCTCTTTCAACTGAATATTTGATTAAAACATCTACCCGGTGGTTCAACCCACAATCCGGAGATAGTAGAAGGAATGTTCCAGCAAATAAACCAAGTGGGTTTCCTAATTGAGCTCCAAATTCACTGCAAAAAGCGTAAGGCTCCATGACTAGTGGAGGTGCAACCAAGTGCTATCATTGCAACGGGTTCAGACACTTTGAATTATGTTTTGCATTGTCACAATAATAATTCAGTCATTGAAGCCACTGAAGCCAATCTTGAACTGCAGTATGTAACCCCCAAGAAGATGATGATTTGGCCCTTAATGCAGTTCTTGATGATGAGAGATATGGCAATACTCTAGATGATGAAGAAAACAAAGATATCTATGAAGTTAATGTCGTGAATTGAATTCTGGTCGCTGAATCAAAGGGTGAAGATTGGCACTGCTATTGCATATTATACACTTGGGAGTTGTGTAAATGTCGTCTCACAAGCTTTTGTTATTGAATGGGAAACTGAAGAGGTGTGACATTATCCCCATGATGTTGACGGATTTTTAACTTAGATGACCATGGAGATACGACAACAATGTGTTGGTTGGGGGCACCAAAAATCAATGTTTCTTTGATTTAAGGGCAAGCCTTTAATGCTTAATCCAATCAAGGAACTAGCTGCGAAGACAAAGCTTAGAGCTGCCCAAGCCAAGCGAAAACAGATTTTACAATTTGTAGCTAAGAAACAGCCAACGAAAGAAAAGTATACCAGGCAAGTCACTACAAAGAAGGACCAAGTACATGCACGGGACACCATGCTAAGAAGAAGCTCCTGGCTAAACCTCAACAAGAATTCTTAGGGACCAGCAAAGAGACGGGGCTTATCTTGTCCTTAGTAACTAAAAAAATTGTGCATGTACTTGATGCTAACTTTCCCAAATCATGTTTGATATCTTTTAACCTAATGTTTGTTTAAGTTGTTTTACAACTTTAATAGAATTATATGTGTTCTAGCAGTACTACATATTGTGTAGAATAGCCTAGGGTAGAGCTTAGCGTAAACTACCAACCTAGCGTCCTAAGTCAAAGAACCATTTTGGTTTGATTTTTAAAACCTAATTTCCACCATGTTTGGAAGGCCCAAAATAGGCTGGTTCAGGGGCTAACTTAGCCATATGTCTACCGAAACCCATCCCTGAAACTTCCTATCAAAAAATACCAGGTTTCATTGAGATCTCAATACAACTTAATTTCGGGCCGTACCGAAATTATGCCCAAAACTGAGTCCTCAAACCATGAGACTGACCAAGGGTGGTCATATCCTCCTCCTCCTATACCCTTATTCCTTTCTTCTCCATTGAGTTTTGGTTGAAGAATTATGTTCAGTCTGTGGTTCTACTGGTGGATGTTCTGCTGCTGAGATCTTCAAGCCCAAGAAAATTCAGATCCAGGCATCAGTTTCAGCCCATATTTGGCACCGTATCACCCTTCTATAACCTCTTCTTTGATATTAATTTCAGCCTGATCCAAAGCCTGGATTGGCCATAGGCTTTAGTTGCTATTTTGGAAGCTTACTTTCTAATTCTGAGTTCTCTTGATATCTGTTAATCCAACCATCAAACTTGGTTGCAATTTTGAAGAGTTATTCAGCCCTGGGAGGTTTACCGTTTACCATTGATTGGGATACAGTCCCATTAGAGCTACCAAGGCCTTGCAAGATAACATTTATTCTCCTTTTTTTTTTTTTTTTTTTTTCTTTTTTTTCCTTTTTTGTGAATAGAAATCTGCTTGTTGCCACTGGTTCATTTTTGTGTTCATGGAAATGAGCCGGGACAAAAAAAAAAAGTTGCTGAGAATTAGGACAAAAAAGCTTTAATTTGGAACTTCTCTATTCCAAAAACAAAAAGGAGAAATAGGGGGAGTTGCTCTCTAAAGAGCACATGGTGAATTTGATGGGCAAAGTACTAATTTCATGTTAAAAATAAAACTAGACCTCCAATACAACACCAACCACCGCCACTGCCACGGCCACTGCCACTACCACTGCCACCGCCACTGCCACCGCCACCAATAACACTCCACCCCCGCCACCACTGCCAACACCTCCTCCTCCACTGCCACCACTGCCACAACCATTGCAACCACTGCCTTCACCAAATTTTTGGGTATTCAATCAAGGATTAAAGTATCGGTATCCGTCACCGTATCAGTCAGTTAAATTTAAAATACATATTAGAGGGTATCATATCGTATTAGAGATAAGTTAAGATACACTAAAGATATGCATATAAATGGACAGGAAACACGTTTTTATAGACTTTTGCATTAAAAAAAAAGCTATATATAATATGTATCATGTATAAACACTGAAATGAAGAATCTACGAGACAAGTGCATTCAATTGAAACTATTCAAAAGGATGAGATTTCTTACATGTAGTAATGGTCTATTGTCAACTTTCTAGGAAATTTTAAAAATCTATGAATAAATTGATGCAATAATTCTCATGTTCGATGCAATGTTTTAGTTTGTTTTACCTAAATCTACTAAAAATAGCGAAAAAAGAAGTAAAACAAACTTAATTGTTTGATCTTGCCATCCAGCTTCTTATAAAAATACTATTAGAATACTGCAAAATGTATGGCAATAACTTGAACAATCATGACATGAGATACAACGTTCAATTTTATGGAAGGATCGATACACTTGGCTTGTCGCAAGGACAAACAACATTAAATGGAATTGATGACACTAGTTGTGATGATTCTTACAGAAATTAAGAATTAAATAGAATGAAAAAATCAAACGGAAGACACTAATCCGGCTGCAACAACTCTGCAGACGTAAACTGGAGGAGATGATCAACATGAGGATGCCATAATTCATGACAAGGAGCATGTGAAAGAATGGTAAATCAAAATTGTGAAATATGTTGGTTAAAAGTGCAGTTGTGCTTCCAATTTTGGAAACTTAACAACTGCCAGCGAGAAGAATAAGCTTTGTTTCGAAAGTGAAATGGGTTGTGTAGATACGTATCTCAAGTATCAGTATCAGTTGCGTATCGATGAGTATCGATGAGTATTGCATGTAATTCAATTCTTCGGGCTCAATTGTACACATAGGAAATATCAGTATGTATCGATGAGTATCGTATCGTATCGTACAATACATAGATTTTTTTTAAAACACATGTATCGTATCAGTGCCGACCGATACCGATATGGTACGATAGGCACTGATACTTTAAACCATGCATTCAATGACATTTTTGTAAATGTATAAAACTTTGAGAAACAGAACAGAAATTACTGCGCATAACAAACACATTTCTGTTTCTTTTTTGACCCAAAAATATAAATTACTATGGCTGCGTTTGATAGTCATTCAGGTCCAGAAACGATGTTTCATGTCAAAAACAGAATTTTTAGTTTCAGTGCCAAAATGCCGTTTTAAAACAAAGAAATGGTGTTTGGTGAACCTGTTTCAGGAACGATTACCTTAGTTGTTCATTTTTTTATATTTGGAACGAAACTGAAATGATGGAACAAGGTTTCGTTGTTCCATCATTTTGCATTTCTAGCTCTTTTTTTTTTCCCCTTTTTGTTCCAAAAAAAAAAAAACCGAAAAACACCAAGTTGACACCAAAGACTTAATTCCCTTTTTTTGTTCCCATAGAACAGAAAAACGTTTCTGACATTTACGTTTTTCTAGATGACTACCAAACACAGCCTATGTGTTACCAAACATGTTTTTTCGTCCAGAAATTTGGCCCAGAAACAGAAGTGTTATCATGCAGGGCCCTAATCGCTAATTCTGTTACCACTTTGCTTCTGGTTATTCTGGCTGTTCTCCTGCGATAGACCAGAGTTGGTACTGTTGGTGTCTGCTGTGGTTATACTTTATCCAAAGTGCTGTTATAAGTTGTCAATAGTCCTAAGAGTGAAACACCTTTCTGTTAGGTGTTACAGTTATTTACTGCTGCAGATTACAAGGTGTAACCTTCTGATACTAATATCAAGTGATCCTACAGTGAGATTGGTTCTTAATTGTCTATTTGAGAACTGGACTTATATTACTTTCCTAACATCTGTTGATAGATAAATAACTAATAAGATAGATATACAGAAGAAATTTTTTTATTACAAAATAAGAGAAGCCCAAAACCTGCAGAACCACCAAGGCTTTACAACACCAACTCAGTGTATCACATGTGCATCACAACAAATTCTCTTCCCCACCCCTCCCTTTCCCCATCCAATTTCCCACGCTTGACTCGTCATATTCTTAGATTACATGCACTGGATGGGTTCCCAAGTCCTCAGAAACCTTTCCACACTTACGTGGCAGAACATAAAGCTCTTCTTGTTGGTCTCTTCTCTGAGATTATCTCTGGTAGAAGAAATATTTCTGTGCAGTCTCCTAGGCATTAGATGTGATGTAACCTTCATGCTACGCCATTAATAAGCCTAGCCTCCAAAAGTTGACAACAATAACAAAAAGAAAAGGTTCACCAAAGAATCCACCTGATACCTCTCTCAAGATCAAGCTAATATAAAAACCAGATAAATGCATCATACGAACACAAAGAAAATACAAACACATCAAAAGCAGGGAGTCTCACCTTGTAATCAAAATTAACCATTCCATGTGACATATGAGGCTCATTAGTAAGCTGCAAAGAAAACAATAAAATTTATTAACCTACATTAAAAAAGCTAATGCATACCAAAGAGACCAAATGAATCCATAGATCACAAACTCCGTTAAAACCTATACTACCTGAGCATTTGCCTTCAAGGTCAGATTGTCACTCAAATCACACTTCATTCTCGCATTAAGCCTCCCATCCGTCAATATCCTCCCAAAAAGCATCAACTGTTGAATATATTTTATGCACCCACAATTTAGAGTCAAACTTCTGATGAAAAAAGCTAACTTCAAAGTCTAAAAATTGCAGCAGGCAATTAAAAAGATAAAATAAAGTAAAATAAGGTTCAATACAACACCTACCTTTGGGTCCAGGAAATTAGCCCCGAATTCATAGTGAGCAGTAGGGATCTTTATGGCCTCGGAAGATTGAGAAGGAACCTCCATAGGTCCCATGAACACACTGACAAATGGTTGAGAGAAAATGATTATATGAAACAAAAGCATCACTAGCCGAGCTAAAATTTTAAGAAGGAAAAGAATAAAAGAAAACATAATTGAAAAAATGTCTTTAATAATGGCACAAAAATTAAAAAGGAAGCTACCTGTGACTTAGAGAGAATCTCTGATTAAGTCCCTTGGTAAAATCAAAGCGCATCCCTTCAAAAAGTTCTGGCTTTAAGGACACTGTCAAAGACATTAAACAGAATATTAACTCTTTAATTCTTCCTTTGCAAACATTTCACCATTACTTACAGGTTTCAGAATGCCAACCTGCCAATGTGTCCTAGATCATAAGGAAACACTAAACATTAAACAATACCCTTTATATTCTCTCAAAATCACAAAGAGCATAGTAAATTGTTAAAAGCATAAACATAGAATGAGTTAAAAACTATACATCAGACAAAAGGCCAGATTTTGAAGAAGGAAACCACCCAAAATTTTCAAATTTGACTTCAAAACCATGAGTATACAGTGTATATGGTGATTATCAAGAGTCTGAGGATACAAAATGGTAAGACTCCAGGAATCTAAGAGTATCTCCTCTAGCTCTTCCAGATAGTTGCTTATAGAACCATATTACTATTCTCACCCTCAACAGAAAATTTTGCATTTCGACCCGGTTTAATGACAAATACCCAATATTCAGGAGATCCTTAGCCTGAACCCATACGTGTTTCCGTAGGTCTTACTGTAACGGGTTTGTCTGGAAATATATGTACCCATATTTTTCCACCACTGACGTGCATATTGTGTCATTGCTCAACTTGCCTGTTTCTATTTGTCTATATGTGAATCCAAGCGGGTTCAAGGTGCTTGAAAAAGCGTATCTGCCTGAAACAAATATGACTGGCCTCGATAAAGTATTCCTTCATTCTTCCTCTGCCTGTTTATGGAATCTGGTTCTTTTGGGTTATAATTGATGGGAATTTGTAAATTACATCTCTACTGCAGAACCAGACATGAGAGTTTCTTCTCATCCAGCTCACCGTGAATGAAACGATTCAATAATATCACAGATATACATCTATATCTAAGACTTTCCACACGAGTTATTGATGCGAAAGCTAAAACCTAAAATTTTGATGCATTAGACAATCAGGCAGCCCAAATATTTTTTTTTTAAATAAAAAATAAAAATAAAAGGTAATAAAATTCCAATAAAGATAGGTAATCTGAAGTACACATGCATGGCAATGAAGCTCTACTCCTTTCAAGAATTTTAATAAGGCAGTCTCCGCAACCTTACACTAGAAAGATAAGTGCCATACATAAAACTCTGAAGGAAAAAAGCCCCCACATTCTCACTCTGAGAATTTCCAGATATTTCAACCAAGATTCAAAATATCGGGCTTTGACTGGGGGACCAAAATTTCGGTCGAAATGAGGGAACTTTTGAGGAAACCAGGGAAACATTCTCAGTTTTGTGAAAACATTGGTTTTGACCCCCAAAATGTGTTTTTTTACCTATTTTTTGTGTACGTCCTATTCTAGTCATTTCTAACTCATTCACATAATTACTTTCATGGAAAAAACACCTAAAGTCAGACTTGTGGTGTTGACCAAAGTTTGCTAATGTACATTGAGTCGTTGACTAAAACTATATCACATAAGTACATATATAAGTTACTAACTAAAAATGTAAAATACATCATTAAAAATTCAAACAAGCAAAACATAATGTAAAGGATCCAAAATAGATAATAATCTTACATAATTGTGAGTTGTCTGTCAATTCTCAGCAATCAACAGTCAACACTCTACTATATTTTCAAGTATATTCTATAAAAAATGATTTTGGGGGAAGATGGGATTTACCTTTTTGGTCCAAGCTCCCTTCCTTAAGCAGATTTGTTATGAAAGTGCGAGATCCAAGCTTAGAATGAAAATTTGATGGCACAAAGGCAAAATCTTGGTGTTTTCCCAAGTTTTCCACTTCACAGAGAAGAAATAAGGGGAAAGGGTAGAAATTTCAAAATAAGAAGGTTTGGTTTCCCATTTAAGAAGGTTTTATAAAGGTTGGTTCTATCCAAGGGTCGAACCCACTGATCCACTCGAAAACCCACATTTCGACCGAAATGTGGGAATTTTGGTCGATAATGGACGAAACCAGTGACTTTTAAAAGTCACATGGTATTTGTATCAAAGTCCTAGGAGACCATTGAAATGTGAGAAGTTTCGACTGTATCGGTTGAAATCTTGAACCATGATTTCAACATTTTACATTAAGAGACCATAAGTATGTATGGGAGTATAATTTTTGTCAAAATGGATAATGGTATCTGCATTTATCATATATTCTCAAAAGGATTTGATTCCACCCTTTCAATGTTTTCATATATGCATATTATGGGGTATTATTAGTGAAGGAGGAAACTCCATATAAAGTTTGAGGTCGAACAATGCCAATAAAGGAAGTATTACCCACCAGCCTACATTTAAATTTTCCCCATTATTTCAGAAAGTTTTTACCCAGTATATAAGAAACATACTCAGCGTTTTCCAATAAGTAAACAGTCCCTCAAAGTCCAGATGCTGCTAGGTTTCAATGAGCTCCAAATTAGGTTTCCATGCATTGGGAGTATCAGGTTCACTCCAAATGCATTATGGATCAATCAATTTTGGACAGTAGAAAAAGGAAGTAAATTCCCGCACTCTAATAGTTTTTACAGAAGTATAGTGATGAAAAATTTGGTGACTGTACTCAATAAGTGTTGAGTTAGTTACACATTTATTATTGGTGATTGATTAGATAAGTTTGTGTTCTGTTTTTGTTTTAATTTTTCTTACAACATTTACCATCCAATCAAACAGAGACTGAGACTCCATACTATGGATCAACTGCAAAATGGACCCAGAACAGAAATGGCACCAATCAATCCTCAGTGATATTCAGTTGACCCTTCTCTCTTAGTCATACACCTTGATATAAACATTTATATATTTCCTAGATAAATCAAGCTACATAAGACCGTCATATTACCAACCGCTTTAGTCCCACAGTGACTCACAAATAGAGTAAAATATGAAAATGAAAGCCATGGAACTCCGGTAGCAACAGATCACCCATAAATCATTAGCATCACTTCTAACTTCAACACATAAATTAAATACATTTCATTAATGCGATCACATTTCAGGGGGGAAAAAAAAACATAAAGCTTCTTTTCCTATAATGAAATTTGGAGATCCCAATGAGGGTCTCCTGGGAGCTCTATTCATCCTCCCAGTTATTACAAACACGAAACAAGAACAGCATCCACCCTATGCATCCTACTACTACTGCAGAATGCAGATTCACAATAGCATAGCCAAGTCACAGACCAAAACGGGTAATTAAAGAGGGGGAAGCGAAAAAAACAAATAAAGAATGACTAGTTGTGAGACTCACTTAAAGCTTCTCGGTGAATTTCTTCATATGGTATGGGGCATGGCAGATTCAGATAATCGATCCGCTCTATAACCTTGGTCTCGCCATCCTTGATGGTTGTAGCGGGAGGAACAACTCCGACAGCAGATGCCATTTTGATATCCTAGAGCAGTAGAGAGAGAGAGAGAGAGAATAGAGAAAAAAAAAACGAAGTATTAAACAAGTTTACTGTTGTGGAAACTTGATTTGCAGGTTGAACCAATTCAGGCAAGGAAGCCGAGGTTAGAGGTAGCAGAATAGGAAGAGTGGAGGGTGGGTAGGTCAAGGAAGAGTTAAGGCAGGACTCCTCCCCTTACCCGGCTGCTGTCTTCCTGGCTCGGGAATGGATAGATCGTTTGGAAGAGAAGAGTCAGAGCATGGCAACTCCAAAGAGCGGACGGCTGGGGTTTAGGCAAGGTTTTCCGCACCCTTGGTGTGTTTGGTAGCCAATGAGAAGAAAATAAAAGAAAAGAAAAGAAAAGAAAAAAATAATAATAATAATAATCTAAAAAAGTGAAGAAATTAAATGAAATGATAAGAAAATAGAAAATTATGTGTGTTTGGCCACTAAGGCTGTGTTTGGTAATCAAGAGAATAAAATAAAAAAAAAAGAAAAAAGTACAAAAATTCTTAGGTTAAGAAATTAAATTATACTTTTTTTTTGGGTTAAGAAATTTTTTTTGTACTTGACATGTTGCCTTGTCCTGGTCTAAGAGAAGATTCAGTTTTTAAATTTCAAAATTCACCTTGGAAATTATAAAGTTTTCTTTTATATAAAAAAAAAGAATATATATATGACAAAAAACACAAGAAAACTTTAAAAAATACAAAAACTTTTCTTTTCTTCTCTTCTAATTCTAATGGTAACCAAACATACATACTTTTTTAATTTTCTTACTATTTCATTTCTTTTCCTTTTTTTTCTAGATTATTTTTCCTTTTTTTTTTCCTTCTTCTCTTGGCTACCAAACATAGCCTAATAGACGAAAAAAATTATTTTCATGTGTTTTTGGCAAGACTTTTTTTTTTCTTTTATCACAGAAGAAAGCTTCACCAACCCCAAGGTGAATTTTGAAATTCAAAAAATGAATCTTTTCTTGGTTCAGGGCATATCAAGCCAAATGAAAATTTCTTAAAGCAAGAAAATAGTTCAATTTGTGTATTTTTTTCTTCTTTTTTCTTTTTCCTTATCTTGGCTACCAAACACAGCCTTAGTGAGATGGCACTTTGATGGATAGGTAGTGGCTCATGGTGTGGATCAAGGTGTTAATAACCATTTTCCCTAGCCCCACCCTAGTTTAGAGCTCGCCCTTGTTTACATTTACAAGGGAAATAAAAAGAATGATCTACTAACAAAAAAAAAAAAGGAAAAAAAAAAAAGAAATAAAAGAATGAGATGAGAAATCAAATCAAATCAAAATTAAAAGTTCCTTCATCTATGGTGAAAAAGGATTTCCCTTGTTAGTGTCATCGATCCCTTTGGGTTTGTTACTTGAACTAAGTCTTGATCCGATTCGTTTGTGGATCATCTACGTGAGACAATTATAGAACCATTAGGATTAGTAGCCCTAGTTGGTCAGATCTCTATAAATAAGATGTTTGACCACAATAAAGCAAGCTTTTGACCTCTCTCTCTCTCTCTCTCTCTCTCTCTCTCTCTCTCTCTCTCTCTCTCTCTCTCTCTCTCTCTCTCTCTCTCTCTCTCTCTCTCTCTCTCTCTCTCTCTCCAGTGAGAGTATGTCTCAAAGGATCTCTATTGCTATTTTTAGATTTGGATTGCCGCAAACCTTGTATCATCAGAGTTCATGCGGATCAACATATAAGGCAACAGGATCTTCTACACTGCTTGAAAAACTACATTGAGGTAATCCTAGATACCCGTTTACTTTCCGTTTTACAGGATTCGATCAAGAATGAATGTTTTCGACCTATACATTATTAAGATAATAACATAAGAATTCAATCACAAATGGTGAGGAGATTCTCCAATTTCCACAGGTGAAGGAAAACTTTGTCTAAATTCAAATGAAACCTTCTAATCTTGACTTAATATGATTACATAATTGACTCTAAAACATTTTAAATCTGGTTAATAAGGGGTTGTAAGGCAACTATTCTATTTCAAATTAGTTTTTTCTGAAATAGAAGTTTTTTTTTCCCCCTATTTCTATTAATCTGAAACGTCTAAGTTTGTACCGGCCCCATCACCCCCCCCCCCCAAAAAAAAAAAATCTAAGTCTCCACATTTTGTGTGGTAAAACATGAAAACAAAAAATACATCTAGCACTCTAAAAAAAAAAAAAAATTGCAGTCATGTTTTGATTTATTCATCTTGTTCCTCAACTGCTACCGTTTTATATGTATGACCACTTCTTCCTTTAATTCATTCATAATATTTCTCCATCATGCTTTACTTAAATGTGGTTGTAGTTCTATTTCTTTTCCTCACCTCATATAGCATTATTTCTACCAAAAGTTCATCATTTGTAGAGGTCTACTTTGCACTCTCACTATCACCTTAGAAGTAGTAACTTTTATCTATTATTTGACACAACAATCAAAAACAATAATAAGTTTTAGGACCATCATTACAATTTCTCCAATTTTGCTGCCTTCTAATAATACACCTAGGGATGTAAATGGATAGTTGAAAATTTGTATTTGATCTGTCTTCGTATTTTTTTTTTAGAATCCGTATTCGAAAAATCACTATTTGAAAACTATTTAAATCAGTCTAATAACTAATCAGATACGAATATAATAATCTCATTTTCTGATCGATTATTATCTGATTCGTTCAACTATCCAATGGTAATAAAATATCCATGCTCGTCTAATAGATTAAATAACCTTATTGGATCTTAATGAAATTGTAAAGTGATTTAAGCATTTAATCATTAAAATACTCAACACATTGGGCATGATCGAGGGTTAAAGCACACAAATCGTAACCCACTCTCTCTCTCTCTCTCTCTCTCTCTCTTTTAAGAAAATATATTAATAATCCATATTCCAAATTTTTGAAAAGCTAAAAACCAAATACTTTTCTTTCTAAACACGTCATTAAGAAGCTTAAAAAACTTTACCAACAAAAAAAAAAAAAGCTTAAAAAATAGGAAAGAAACACGAGCACAGAGACCTAATCGGTCTCTTGAAGATAGGGTGCGGCGGAGGCACCGACATCTACGGCGACGAACTTGCCCTTTGACCTGCTTGTTGCGCGGCCCTTAGCCTTACGATCGAGGAGGGATTTTCTATCCTTGTCAAGCTTGAGCTTCGCGATGATGATTTTCGAAGGGTTTATGCCAAAGTTGACGGTGGATCCGCTAACCTTCTCCCTGGTGATGCGCAATACTTGGATGACCCATTTGCGATGGAACACCTAAACCACCTTACCTTCTCTGCCCTTGTAAGTTCCCCTAACCACCTGCACCTAGGAGGAATCTGACGGCAACGACAATGAAGCTCTCTCTCTCTCTCTCTCTCTCTCTTCGGTGACCATTTGAATCGAATAATAACTGGATTATCCAATTAGTGATCGAATTCAGAATCAAAAGTAATTTTCATCTCCGAACGGATAGATGGTTCGAATACGGATATAAAATTTGTAAACAGATTCGGAAATGGAATTGTCCTTTCCAAGCCGAATTTGAACCGACATCTATAAAACACCAAATCTATAGCATTTTCTAGTCCCTTCCCCCCTCCTCCAAAAAAGGAAACAAATGTACACACATATATCATATTCTCTTCCATTGTCCATGATTTCCCCTCTTTCCTTCTCTCTCTCAAACTCTCCCTAATTTTCTCTCCCATTCTTTACAATCTCTCCTCCTATATACTCTCCTCTCTCTCCAATTAAAATTGTACTATATTTCTCTATTTTCCTTCTTTCACTCAAATTCTCCCCACTTTTTTCTCCCATTGTCTCTTATCCCCCCTCTTATATACTCACCTCTCTCTCCACTTATGATGGTATTATATTTCTCTTAGGAAAAATCTGAGCCATAGAGTGGGATGCCTTCCTACATCTTTATCTTATTGACCATCGAATTAATAAGACCTCTTTTGATCCGTGCATATGAATCTTGATTATACCAACAGTGTTCATATCTATATTGGGATCACTCTATGGTCCATGGGCTCTATGGAGAGAATCTGGAGCCCATGGACCATAGAGTGATCACATGACTAGGAGGACCTGGGCACACGTCTCGAGGTCACCCCAGCTATGAGATCACTCTATGATCCATGGGCTCTATGGAGAGGAATTTTATCATTGATACTGTCGGTACAATCGTACCAAATTAAGAAAACTAATTAATATTCCTTTCAGTGTGAAAGTTTCTTTTCTAGACTCTTCTTCTATTCAAATCTACTTCTATTCAAATCTAATTCAACGAATTGGGATTATGGATTTAGGCTTCCTTATTATTTGCAGCCAGCGATGATCGATATAAATATCAACCCACAATATTTTTTTTTCCTTTTTACTCGAATTAACCTTATAAAGTTGTTATATATCAATATCAATACCGTGAACTACTTCTCTTATTCCTTGGATTCTTCTTCACAATTTCTCTTTGAAATCTCTGCACACCACCATAATTCTCATCTTCATGACCTGATCTTTGGGTATCTGATCAGTCAGAATCTAGAGAAAGAGAAACCATGTCTTGCGCTTACCTCTTCAAGTTTATAATCATCGGTGATACTGTTACTTCCTCTTTCCCTTCCTCGTTCCCAACCCCCTTTTGCTGATCTGTACATGTATTCTTGTCCAAAGTATGCTATCGATTCCAAATTTTAGAAATTTATGAAAGGAAGAAACATGAATCTTTATCAAATCTGTAGTTTCTCTATATGCGTCTCTTTGATTTTGCAGTGGAACTCATATTTTTAGATGTGGGATTGTCTTTCTAATGAAAACTTTTTGTTGGGTTCTCTGATCTTTGAATTTCATGGGTGGAATTGTAAGTGTTATATTTTTTCTAATGTAAATCTGATCAAATTAGTGTTGTTTGGAAAATCCACTCATATGTTTTAAATACTCTGTTCGTCTACATTCTTAAGAGGAGTTCATGTACAAAAGAGAAGTCTGTTGGAAATTAAGTTTCAAACTATGGTCAAAATGGTCTTTTTGAAATTCAGTTTTCCTCCCCCAAAAGTGTTTCTTCTACTTTTTCTATTTTGTCTTTAGCACTTGTGGAGTTATGAATGAACTAAAGACAACTCACAAAGTTTAGTCCCACATTGGTTTGGGATGAAAGAAAACTTGAGCATATGTATAGGATTGTATCTTAAAAGTGCAAGCTCTTTGGAGAGGTACTCTCCTTTGTTATATGTGTGTGGGGGTTCTTACGCCTTGGGGTGCTTTTGAATCGTGAGCTCTAGCCGTGGTCGGGGTTGGGGTTAGGTACGAGTGTGGGTGGTTCAAAGAACCTACTTTTTACTAGTTGTAATTTTGCTCCACACTTTTCCTAAGATACACATTGGTGTATGTTTCCAATCAATATACATACGTATGTACATGCAACTGTACGTATGAGTCATGTACCCTTCCCATACAAAGAGACACCTACATGTACCCTTCCCATATAAAGAGACACCTACATACATATGGGTAATATAGAACACCAATCTCTATTTCTGAGTAACAAAAAATCCTAACATATCTGGACTATGTACAGAATACGTATATTGTGGGGTAAGCCTTCTGTTTTCTACAAGTGCTTTGTTACTGTTTTAAATATATTCACTATTATCCTTTGAATTTTTTAGTATTATCTTAGGACATACATGTGGAAATTGCTTATTGGAGTGCACCTTAAGCAATTAGAGAGTTGTTTTATCTTAGAAGTGAGAACGTACAGTCAACCCGATGACATACAAATATACGGGGCATTCAAATATCTTAAGGAGAATATATATATATATATATATATATACAACTCAACTCTACTTAAGTGGGACGATTTCTGCTACTGTTTTAGAGGATCAATTGAACAAGTGATCTTCTACTTGTAATTATATTTCCATTAATATATAATTGTTTTGTCAAAGTTTTATACTTATTGCCTGGACTGTCTTACTTATAAAGTCCCATCTCTACTAAAATTCTAACGTCTTTATATCTCTATTTGTTTATTTGCAGCCCAACTTTACACACACAAAGAGTTTCCAGGTGGTTTGAAACTCCTATAATCCTAAATCCTCAACTTGCTGCCCAGGTTGAAGAGAGAGAGAGAGTCCCACTAAAAATTGTCTAGCTGCCGCAACTTGCTGAGAACACTAGCCCCCTACCCCCTTCTTCTTCTACATCTAAACATTTTGATCGAGTGCAGATGCCGGCGAGTTCCCAATCTCGTCTCCGTTCCTAAAGTGTATTGAGTATATATCGACTGTCCCTTATTTCCTCTTTTTCACATTATTTTCTTGAAATTGCATTCTCTGCATACATTAATAACTGATTGAAATATGATCCATGAAAACATATTTGTGTATGTGGAGATCTATTAGCTTAAAATTGTAGGACTTGCTTGTGTGCACCTGTGGTTCTGGTTCTGTCTTTTCCTCCGACCTTTATTTTCTTTCAACAGAATTTGTAAGAGATTTCTAATTGGTTAATTTCCTGTCTTGTTCTCCCTCTCTACGAATCAACTTTGAGGGATTGTAACAGTCCAACAGCCATGAATTAGCTTACTTTTATATTTAAGTAGGTGAATAACTGACACTAAAAAGGTTGATTTCCATTGTAGTTACTTACTCCTACCTTATAGCAGATTCCAAACGTTGTGACTACACAACATGAGATGGGTATCTCAATCCCTAATGGTGGTGGGAGATCTCCTACAAAGCCTAGGTTTCTCAAAATTAATTCAAAGGAAACAAAGGCATTTTGTTTCCACACCGAACAAGTTAAATTTCCTGTTTTATTGATACTAGGCTTACAAACCAATCTCAAGACACTAACATGTTAACCATGACTTCACCCAATCTCTCTCTCTCTCTCTCTCTCTCTCTCTCTCTCTCTCTCACACACACACACACACACACATACCCACACACACAGTTGCGATGGGAAAGCAAGCTGGTTGGTGCATTCGACAATCAAGGAACTCTAACACCAATTAGGCAAGCTTTGTCAAAAGAAAACTACAAATCTTCTACCCATTTTAAGATTAAGAAATGCACAGCTTTCCCAATAATAAAGCATATCTAAAGTATTGAAGCATATAACAATACCTTGAGCTTTTAAATCACTCTGGACATCTCCATCATAGTTTTTGCAAGCCTAGACATATCCACCATCACTCTTTACTACAAAAGCCATGAACATGGGTGTGGCATGCAAAACATATAAAATGGCAACCACCTGCAATTGGTGCAAGATTGACCTTCGTATTGATGCTTTGATGGTGGTAGAGAAAGATGCACATATGTCATAATTGGCTGCCCAGACACATGCATGTGAATGCAACTCAACTGACTAGCCCCATCAAAATCACTTGGGGTTGGGTCCAAAAATTTCGCTCCTCAAACTCTATTGCAGTTCAACTTCAGACTCAAGCCTTTTCTCACCGTAACCTAATATTTTTGGGATTTCATATATTCCTTTAACATCTCTATATGTGCATCATTTCCATTGTTTGTGACGCATTTTTGGTCTTCACAGCCGGTTTTGCACATGAATTTACTTTTCATCATATTCTACATATCTGTATAACTCATAAGTCCTTCAGACACATTAATGTTTCCATTATATGTTTACTACTTTTGCTACTCACCCACCTCTGCGATCTTATACATCCACACTTGTTTATCTAATGTTGATATCTGCACCCATCCATCTGCATCTGCGAAATGATTGTGTTAGGATAATGTTGGTGCATTTATAGGTGGCAAAACTTTGTTTATGTATCTAACAATTGGATAGTGCTTATGCATTCCTTGAAGTGTTATATATGTAGATGTCCGCCTGTATAGTCTCCAAGTCGGAGATATAGTTCCCTTATTGTGAAGGTGACTTTGTCTAAGAGCCTGATGAGATGGATGGTATTGGACACTTCAATTTCATTGGACTGAATACTAATGACTATCTTGACCATATGGAGATTTTTTTCTATTCTGGTGAGGGAACCATGACTTTAACCTTAGAAGATAAAAGGTTTAGGAGAAGTTCCAGGTTTGAAGTAAAAAGAGGAGGAGTTCCATTAGGATGACGATGTTGGGGTGCGATGTCTTGTATTCCATTGCTTATATTTATGGGTTGATTCCAAAGGGTTGTAATTCTTGAGGCCTTGGAGGAATTGGCTCACCTTGTGTGTCATTTCACTACTAGTGGGGGCTCAATGAATTGGTAGGTCTATGCAGGGGCTCGGGGACGAGAGCTTGAGGTGATTTTTTTTAGGGTTATATAGGTATTTTTGATAAATTATTTATATAGGGTTTCACTATATATTTATAGTGAGTTCTATCTCTATAAGCAACTTGAGAGACGTATTAGAATGAGCGACTGTAACTAGGGGTAAAACAGGGTTGGGTTGGGCCGGGTTTCTTAAAACCCAAGCCCAACCCTGCATCCCTATAATTGGGCCCAAGCTCGGCCCAACCCTGCCAGGGCTTGAAAATAATCAACCCTAACCTGCTCTCAGGGCGGACGGGGTTGCGATGGGTTCTTACATCTATCCCATTTTTTTTTTTAACATACATATATGCCAAATGAGACATCATTCCAGTGGATTTTTAAAACCAAAATTGGTTGATGGATTTATACTTTATAATATGTTATGTGTAGGGTTTTTTAAATATAAATGTGAGCGGTGTGTGCATCAGTGCATGTAACATTATAATATATTATATTTATAATGTATTATATTATAACATATGTTGCAATGCATGTATGTATTATAATAATGTGTTAAAAAATAAAAAGCAATATATATATATATATATATATACACACACTAGTAAACTTGCATGTGCAATGCACGGAGGTGCTTTTGTTATGTAGCAAAGATAACAATGTATGATATAAGCTAATTGAATAAATAAAACAAAACTACATGATTTGAATGAATTAGATTTTTAAGATAATGCTTGAGCTTGCTGGTAATTTCGTAAGAAGAGCCTATTCAACTATAAGATACATATGTTAAGTCGAAAGGCATCTAGTTATATGTTTGTCAAACTTTCGCTTTCTTTTATTCTACCTTCATCTCTATAATCATACATTATATTCGTGTACCAAAAAAGAGGAAAAAACAAAAAAAGCTTAATGATTGCCAAAAAAGAGAGATGGCATTAGCTATCTTCTTCTGCAGAAAAGCAAGTGAACAAAATTTGTTAAAAGTCATTCATGGTTAAATGATTATAGACCAATGAAAGAACGAGCAAAAATTAAAACATTCAAGCTCGAACTGACCCAAATACACATAACCAATTGCTTGTGGCTGATACAGTCAATAATTGTCATGTCTATTATACCTTTCAAACACCGATATTTTTGGAACATATATATCATCAAAGTTGATACAATTCTTTTATCCAGTGCTTGTTTACCTGGTTAATGGTGCAATAAAAAAGTATGCTACTTAGGTGACAATAAATTATATGCAAGACATATGTAATTAAGGATTTAAAATCCCTTAATAAGGCCAATGATAGTAGTGAGTGGCGCTAATCACATCCTATGCCAGGAGGTTGCTATTTTTAGTAGGTGTATTTGCAAACTTCCATGAGTGCAAATCTATATTCTCATAGATTCTAGCACCTGATACTTCATCAATAGGCACATCATCAGAAATCTCTTTGACATCTCCTGCCATCAGCTTTACTACCAAGAGACAATATTTCCATCTGGATTGCTAAGCTTGTCATCCCTGTAAAGATTAAGAACATAGAAGCCTAGTGAAGTTAGGACTACGCCAACAAGAATTTGAGCTAAAAAGCAAAGGCTTAAGAGATGTTCAATTGATTCTGAAGCATTACTAATTTAAAATCTAATAGAAGCACACGTTTTCCACCTAAATGTCAACCCCTATAATCTATCTAAAAGAAACCAAGAAAATTTGCATAACCTAAACACTCAGAAAATTATGCCCCATGTTGCATACATTTATAAAGAAAAAATCATTTCACTGACTTCATTAACAACATGAGGATTGAAAATACAAATATTTAGCTATAATAGTCATCTTGAATTTTAGCTAATATTTATTAGTTTTTTTTCTATTTAGTCTCGAGAGGAAAGGAATATAGTTCAACGAAAAAATAAAAATTATAATTATAAAATCTTAGAAGATTGATCCAAAAGAGAAATAAAATCCATAAAAAACTCTAGCCTAGTAAATCAAAAAAAGATTTTTTTTTCTCTCATCTCCATGAAGAACAAGAAAAATGTTTGGTAACCAAAGAATCTTTTACAATTTCCATAGTCATTTAAGTGAGATTTCAATATCTACCTTATAAATCTTTAGAAATCATATAAAATGAAACGAGGTCGCTAAACAAAAATAGAGATATGTCATAACTTTATCAAAGAATGGATAGTAAAGTAAGAATACTCATCAATAAAGCCAAAACATGGATAATAATTTAAGAGAATATACTCATCAACAAAGCACCAAATATAAATTATCATGCACTGTAATGAAGTTTAAGAGAAACATCAGGGTTAAAAGCAAAACAACTACTGAAAGAGGGATTAAAGTATTCGGTTATCTTTGGTTTGACAACATAAACATCACCATCGCCGCATAACTTTCCTGCAACCAAATATTTTGAGGATTCTATCACAAAGAACATGTAGAATTGGGAATTGGAGCAGGGAAGGAGGATAAGGAGATGGGTTAATCATTGGTTCAGGGCTGGATCTTCTGCCATCGTAAAGCTTTCTTTAGAGTGAAATGAAGATGGTGAAATAAACGAAGCATGCATGCTTTTTTTTTTGGGACAGATCGACAGCGTTTGTTTGAGAAGAACAGGAGGAGAAAAGAGAAGGATGGGGAGGGGCACTGAGAAAGGTCCATCGTTTTAAGGAAGAGAGCAGAGAAGGGAAGGTTGAGGGACGGTACAAACATTTAAGGGAGAGAAGGAGAGGTGGAAATGTTTTTAAAACTTAGCACTTCCCCCCTTTCTTTTTTTAAAGGATGGAAGTAGAGATTTTAGGAGCCTTTTTTTTTTTTTTTTAATTATACAGAGATTTAAATACTCGGAGCAGAGAGAGCAGAGCAGAGAGAGAGAGAGAGAGAGAGAGACCGAGAGACCGAGAGCAGAGATTTAAGGAGGAGTACACTAGATTTTGAACTTTCTTTTTTCTTTTTTTGGTAGATGTCAATGGTTTTTTTGTCTTTTTGAAAAGTATACTAAAGACAGAGAGTTTTTTTCTTTCATCTTCCATTTTGAGGGGTTTTTTGGTCATTTGGAAGGTTTTAATTATAGCAATTTAAATATATATATATATATATAGAGAGAGAGAGAGAGAGAGAGAGAGAGAGAGAGAGAGAGAGAGAGAGCCACCTCCCCTTCTACGTAATTTATTTAAGATTTATTTTTTGTTTTTCCTGTTTAAGATTATTATTAAATATTAGTTTTTAAATTTAAAATGATGATTGACAATTACAATATATATATTTTTTTAGACAATCAATGGTTAAATGCTATTATGAAATAAGGGGAGAGAGAGATCTTAGAAGAATATCTCTCTCTCTCTCTCTCTCTCTCTCTCTCTCTCTTTAAGTGATTTAGTTACTATTTACATGGGAGACTCGACTCAAACTCAATATTATTTTGACTAAGCCTGGTCACTTTAATCAAGTTTTTAACTTGCCTAAGTGTTGAGCTGACTTGGTTTAACTCATTAGTCAATATCGTACAAAAACTGCAAAAAAGCAACCACTTCCTCTCTTACAGCTTCATTTTGAAAACTATATATTTTTCATGTTTAAGATATCAAGATATTCCCATGATATCAATAAAATGAAAAGATAGATAAGAAACTTGGTGATTCGAACCACCATCCTCTTGAGGTATGGAACCATTTCCTACACCACAAGTACTCTACCAATTGAGTTAAATACCCATATTTAGATTATAAAATCCGTGATCAAAGAAAGATGAAACCAAGTATGAGAATAAAGAAATGATCATACAAAAAACATTTCATCATTTAAACAATACACCATTAAGAGTATTGTGGAAATTGTTATGGAAAAAAAATTGTGGGGGAAGTGTGCCAATCATATGAGTAAATGTATGGCACATTGCATCAACTATCTACAACAATATCCATAAAAACCATTTCAGCAAGAGAAACCATAGCAAATTAAAAGTAAGCACATCTAATCTTAGATGATTAATTTCCTTAATAGGGAGCGGTAAGATGAAAAAAACAGAAAGTGAAGTAAGCGATGGAAACTGCACGTCTCCATAATTTGGATGGCACTTCCTCTCTTTTTCTTCTTCTTCTATATCATTTTCAAACGGTTACCCTGATTCTAAATGTAGGATTGTCAACTTGTTAATAGGAAAGGACTGTCCATAGTATTATTGAATAAAACATATAACAAAGATATTTATGAAGAATCATTAAGCAAAGATATCATACCTGCTGGGTTGCCCTTTATCAAAAACAATTCCAATAATTTAGGCTGCAAACTTTTAACATACTCCAAAAGAATTTCTCTCCAGCTCTTTGTTGTAGATTCTATAACTCAAGATAATCCATCTTGTCAAGCAAATAATTCTTCTCTCCGTTATAATTGATTGCCCATTCGTTTAATGCATTTCAATAGGTTTATATCAAGCTCATGCCTGTAAAAAGTCACGCAGATGCCTCTCAGTGAAATCCTATAAATGTCAGACAATTCTTGCTAGAAGGACCCTAAAAAATAAAAGAAATAAATGCAAATTAAAACATCAAATTGCAAAGAAAATAAATTAAGTATTCAAACATAGGAAAGGGCAATCAAATTGTTGCACAATTTCAAACAAATTTAACATAACCTGATCTTAATTTCCTCTTAACAAAGGTCGTCTAAACCTCTTACCTCATCCTTAATTATGGGAATGCTGGGGAAGAACTCCCCCATCCCATTCATTAGTCTAGAGCCATTGCCACTATGTTTACTTTCAAGATCAGCAGGGCAAATTGATGGGGCAAAAGCAAGCTGTAATGACAAAGATTGATGAATGGGAAGGCATAAAGGACTGGAAAAGAGCTGGAAAAAAAATTACACTTATCGGTTGCAGACTGTTGTACTTTATTGCGTCTTTGCCCTCAGCATGTAGCGGGGGCACCATCAACAATGTTGGTAGCTACTTGCGATGTTATGTCGGCATTCTACTTCCTAAAGTGACTTTGCCAGAGAGAAATGAAGGAAGAGAGAGGAGGCAATGAATATTTTAGCAAGGTTTATGCAATATTATAAAAACTGAGATAGGGAACCTGTACTAGACTTTCTTCTTCGTATTAAATTAACCCACGAAAAAAGAGAGAGAGCAACTTACTTAGCGCTG
>NW_024869280.1:0-27500 GCF_013358625.1 Macadamia integrifolia | reverse complement strand
TTGTCAAGTTCTAGTTGCGAGGCAAGGACCACCCAAGCACGACCAGTCAATAGTGTCTTGACCTCTTCTACCTCAGCTCGGAGTGTGGGCCTCTTATTCGCCTTGGCTGTGTTTAACAATGACCACCTGGTCGAAATGTTATACGAGGTCAGGACGTACAAAAAAAGAAACCGTTTTTCCATTGGGGAACAAAGGTTGGTATACCGTCGATGATTTGGTACTCATTTTTTCAACACCAAAAATAGAACCACCCAGGAAAATTATTGTGGACATAAAGGCAATACACAGATATGAACAATCGGACATTGGGTTCTATCTTCAGATCTCTCAACCATACATAGAACCCTAACAAACTCATCCACGAGTTGGGTACCAGCTGGGCAGCTACAATTCCATAGTGCTTTAGTACCTGACAGATGAAAAGGTGAAAGGGTCAACGGAGGCCATCTATGAGGGCAACCTTGTATATATTGATCTCCCCTTCGCGGGGATGATTTGCCCTCTCTAAAACCTCTGGAATGCGGAGTTCCATTGAGGCAGGTATATGGTACACCTTGCGAAACTTTTCCAAGTCTACAGGGGAGATTCTGGAGGCAACTTCACCTACTAACAGACCTGTCTCAAACCTCTGAGTAGAACTTAGGCCACACCCTCTTGGGCATGGCGGGGTTTTTCGCCAGAACACAACGTTCACCACTATGGACCCTAATGTACTCACAAGGCATTCAGGCTACGGACTCAGAAGACTTCTCAGAAAAAGAGGATTCAAAAGTCCTAGATCCTATGACCCTAAGAAGTACACAAAGAGAAGGGAGGTAAGAACGGGCTTACTAGGTCTTTTGAAACTTGAGAACCAGAGGGTGTCATTCATAAATTGTCGAGGACGACAACAGCCTTGTTGACGACAAGACAACCACAAGAAACTCCGGTGAAGATGAAACCAAGCAAACCAAGTACTTGGCCAAACCTTATAAATACCCTCTTTCTGATGCCTCGATGACTGTTCCAAGGCATCATTTGATGAAACGAGGTTTATCAGTTCACAAACCCCCGAAGAAACAGAAGCCCTTCCAAAAACGATGCTATCAATTGGATACTATGCTATCCACGATCAAGATGGTAAGAATCTGATCAATCTTACCATTACCAAACTGACGTGTCCATGCATGATTAGACCCCTATTTATGGCAAGTCGGCGATAGCCATCATATCATCACTGCTGAAGGCGTGAATATCGAGGTAGGATAAATGCCTAAAAGCGCATCAAATCCCGCACACCCAGCCCATCGCAACTATAGAGGATACTCCCAGAACTCCAATACTGGGAGCTCGAGGAGTGGGGGGCATATGATATACCATATACACTTGTTGACCAGTCAATGGTCGTGTAGTCTCACCCACAGTCTCACCCCACTCCCCCGACCTCCTGAATAACTCCCAAAGGAAGCCCTCGACTTCCCGAACAGCTCCCAAAGGAAGTTCCCGACCCACTAAACTACTCCTAAGGGAGGCCTTTACTCTAGCAACTTTATCTAAGAAAGCTAACCGGCACTTGATGGTTACCTAAACCTAAGTCGCTAACCATGGTCAAATGGGATTACTTAACCCCCAAGCTACCTAACCCAAGCTCACCCTGGTTGAGTTAAAAACCACTACAGAAACGAGATTTAAGTCAATACAAACATACAAGCCAACTTAGTGATTGCATATGAGTGAATGATGTGAGATAAAATTTCTCTCTCACCACCTCCCCCTTAACCTCTTTAACTCTTGTGGGCCCCTCATAATATGAGGAGGATCCCAACATATGTAGAGGCAGTTTATAATAATGCCACTAGTGGATGGGTTTCAATTATTAAAATACGAAGGTCTATATAACCTTTAGTAGTGGTACAAAGTACCACCAATAAAAGTGATATGTAAAAATAGAAGGATTTTAATTCGTAAATAATATTTTATTTTATATAGTTGGAGACATGGCTTATGAAAGGCAGCCAAATAGGTTGGTTTTGCAATAAAATTTAAGTTTCAAACTACGGTCAAATAGTTTTTTCAAAATGGTCTTTTTGAATTTAGCTTTCCCCCTCAAAAGTTTTTTTTTTCTATTTTATCTTTAGCATTTGTGAAGTTGTAATGAGCTAAGACATCTCATAATGTTTAGTCCCACATTAGTTAGGGATGAAAGAAAACTTGGACACATAAATAAGATTATTTGTTAAGGGTGCAACCCCTTTGGAGATATACTCTCCCTTGTCATGTGTGTGGGGGTGTCTTGATGTACTTTTGAATTGTGTTTGCACGTACCAAGTCGAGTCAAGACGGGCCAGTTTGTGGGGTCAGGGTGGAGGTGGGGGTCAAATACGGGTACAGGTGTGAGTTCAAAGAACCTAAATGTTGAAACTTTTGGCTCCAAAAGTTCACAATTCAAATCTTGTAGCAAGTACTTTGTTCTCTGTTTCTCATTATGTCATCGGTTTTATTTGAATACATGAGTATTACCTACGGACATACTTGTGTGAATTGCTTATGTGAGTGCACCTTAAGCAAATTGAGTAAATATATATGGGGCATTCAAATACCTTAAGGAGAGTATATACAAATACGACTCAACTCTACTAAATTTCTGAAATTCTACTTGAACGAGTAAATTATACTATCCTTTACTATCCAATAATATTTTATTTCATATTTATCAAACAAACTCTTATACCTGTTGTCCAAATTCTCTTTCTTATAGAAAATTGTTTCCTTTATTACAGGACATTTCTAATCTTATGACTACTTATATTGTTAACAAGGACAACCAATATATTTCAGCAACTTATAGTTTGGCACATTTGGCTAGGGTGCAAAAACAGAAAATCACTATTGATGTAAATATACTTCTCCCCTTAATCTAATTTTCTTTCTTTCCAAAAGTTAGTTGGTGATCTGTACTTTGCACTCTGTTGTTTGTACTATTTTTTTTTTTTTGGTTAACCTCTTGTTTGTACTACTATTAGTCATCGGAATCATATCAATTTGAAAGTAATAGTGATATCGGTGATTTTGTTCATTTTACGTATGACATAAACTGGACAACTTCTCTAGCAATTTGGACTCTTAAGTATCCAAAGTAGAGCCTAAACTAAAGTACAGTTTCTTTCTCTTAAAACTCAAGTTGGTAGTCCTTCATATTGTTCTAAGGTGTCAGCTATTATACCATTATTGCAGATACATATAATTTATTAATTCCTAATTTAAAATGAAATAATAGTATTCTCTCATTAGATCATGAGTTATCTTTGTTCTTAATGATTTAAAAGTATTCTCCAAGTCTGGTATATAAAACAAGGAAATTACCAGTCAGCATTTAGCCTTAATGCACCCTTTAATCCTTATGGAAAATGAAATTAAAACTTTACATAATTGATTTTTAATGACGAGTTGGGTTTCCAAGGAGAATCAAAATTTAAGATTTTTTTCCAAAGAAAAAAAAAATCTTGACACATTTAATACTTTCCTAGGCAAGAAAAGCCAATGCATCAGCACAACTGTTCCCATAAATCGAATTTTGAACTTTAAAACCTTTCATCTATTTATATCCAAAATTATTTTACTAACAAAAGCAAAATTACATTCCTGTATCCATTGATCTCTACCTTGGTTTGGTTGGATTTTGAAAAGTTCAACATGAACTCTCGTTGTGCAGCTTGTATCCACTTTAGGAGAAGATGCAGTCCAGGTTGCATTTTTGCACCTCATTTTCCTTCTACCGAACCAGACAAATTTGAAGTGTTGCACAGACATTTTGGTGCCAGAAATGTAGCAAAATTCCTTAAGGTAACTAAATGCCTCATTACATGGTCTATCAATAGAAATCTCCTAAACAGTTTCATCATCTATGTTAGATTTGGCTGACACCATTGATGTTTCTTGAAGTTTTTGTATCGCATAGGTTTATTATCTAATGCTTTTCTAGTGTAATCAGTTATAATTCTATAGAACTATTGGCAATGTTATATTTATAGGTAATGAGATAAAAAAAAATTAATAATAAAATAAAATAAAATCTGCCTTTATGTGTTCTTTTATGTTTTGTTAGTGGTTGCTAATGATGATAATAGGGTTGCTCATAATTTAGTTTGATTAGGTAGATCTCTTATTTCAGATGAATTTTCCAGATGGGGTTTTTAATTAAATTAAATGTAAAGAAATATAACCTTTCACGACAGTAATATATATGTCCATGGAAGTGTTTGCGTGGAAGAAATGCAAAGAAATTAATATAACCTTTAGCGATGGTAATAAATATCCACAGAAGGGTTTATGTAAAAGAAATTGCCACTGATAGATAGGATTTTTTGTTAAATTAAATGCAAAGGAATATAATCATTCTTGGCGGTAAAAAATAGCGCCACTAAAGGGGTATATATAGTGGAGATTTAGTAAAAGAATCATGGTTAGATGGTGTTTTTAACTAAATTAAATACAAATGAGTACAACTTTAGGCGATAAAAATGCCACTAATAGATGAGGTTTTAAATTAAATTAAAATGTAAAAGAATATAACCTTCGGCCGTAAAAAATACCACCACTAAAGTTATCTTGAGAAGCATAAAAAAATAATGTCACTTATAGATTTTTTTTAAGGGAATTACCTAGATTTATCAGATCAGAAAAAAATAAATAAATAAATTTACAAAGTTGGTAGGTATTTCTTATATGGCAACCCTTATTATATTTTACGATTACAAGATAGGATGTTGAAAATGTTTTGCCAAATACCTATATAAGTAAAATGATCTAAGTGAAGAATCTACCCTTAACATCCTTCCCTTATCTTCTTTTTCCTTCTTCTTCGTCGGAAGACCTCGGCAACCACTCCCTACTCGCTTCCCTGCAACGCTTTCCCAACTTGCTCCCTACCAACCCGCCCTGCACTACCACATCCCCCACCACTTTCGCGGATCTCGAGATCCAATCTTTCTACACTTTCTTTTTCAGATCTGCCCGTTATTTTAGCCTATTAGTTGCCACTGAAACTCTTTGGTTGCTCAGTCGGTTCATATCTGATGTTGATTTATTGGATTAATTCCTATAATAGCCAAGTAATTGCCAAGGGAGAGGGGAAAAGAGGGGGTTTCTTTTTTATTGTTGTGATTTCTTTTCACTTTCCTTTCCAATGCAATTAATCGATTCCGTTCGATCGGAATGACAAATCGTCATAGAATGATGATTTCCAAATCGGAAAAAAATCACCGATTTGGATTTCTATTCTTTTCATTCCAATAGAAGTCAGAAAGTCGTGTTGCTGCTCTCTCTCTCTCTCTCTCTCTCTCTCAAGCTCGAACCTTATTCGAGATTCTGACTATTACTAGTCTTCGATCGCTTAGATAGTGTGGGGGGTCTTTGCGAGCAGCGAAGGATGAAAGAAGGAGGTACGAGGGAGTAGTTGCCAAGGTGCTCCTTTAAGAGAGAGGATGTTGAGGGTAATTTAGGTTGTTCCTTCAGTTTTTTTTTTGTAAAATATAATTGATACCTCTCAATTTTGTAAGTCTTTTTTTTATCTAGTCGATCTAGGTAATCTCGCACATTTATTTATTTATTTATTTTTTTATTATTAAACTAAATACAGGCAGCAGACTGATTTCATTTTTACTACACAATGATCGAGTTGGGGTGGTGGAGGGAGTTACAGATTATTCGGGGGGAGAGTGAGTGTGGGGGAAGGGGGAATATTGAGAGTGGAAAGATGGGAAGAAGCAGCTCGCGGTGGGTGAGGGAGTGGCAGAAGGGACTCTCTCATTCGACTTTCTTTACATTTTTCCTATTCCTTTTTCTTCCCCTAACTTCCCTTTTGTCCTACATTTTGTAGGATATATTTGATGGTTTCATCAAAACACTATTTTTTAAATTTTTTTTTCCAGGCAGGAGTAGGTTTTGCCCGGGGGCATGGTAGGGAGTTTTAGGAGGAGGGGTGGTGGTGCTTGGTGGGCGGGGTTGTGGAGTTTTAGGGAGACGAAGAGGGAGAGGAGGAGGAGTACTAAAAACTGAACCCGCTAGAGGCAAATATTTAGTCCCAATAATTTATATTGCCACTAAAGATCATCTATGCGGGTGACAACCAATTTCCTCCAAAAAGCTATAATGGTAGCATATTTAGTGGTGGGTTCCTTGTGAGATAAAATAAAACCATCACTCAAGCCTTTACTGGAAACATTTCTATTCCAAATTAGTATTTCTAATTCAAAAAGACTTTTTGTGCTTTTGTTTATTTAGATTACTTTTATAAGAAAAATAAATACATAAACAAAACAAAACTATGTGGTGAAATTGAAAATAAAAATATTTCTGCTTCTAAAAAAGAGCAAGACACATATCATGACATGCATATTAACATAAGTGGTGGTGGCGATAGTTGTAGTGATGATGATGATAAAGAGGAGGAGGAGGAGGTGGTTGCGGTTGTGGTGGTGACGATGGAGGTGTGGTGGAGGAGGATAAAATAGAACTTTGAAAATCCAAGTCTATGGGAGAGTGCACAATAGTGATTGAATTACTGTAGACATATATGCATGGACTTGCATAAGACGAATGCCAATAGACACTGGGTTAATTCACTGAATTGAGCTTTGAAATTGACACATCGTGACTCTCTATCCAATGGTCAGAATAGTCACACCAACTGTCCATATGGCAAAAGAATAGTGGCCATACGAAAATGGGTATCTAGTATAGCTTTGTATGAACCATTTCCCCCTTCTTAAACTTGTTTTGTTTAATTACAAACATAATGAGATTTTTTTTTTTTTTTTCACTTTCATGGAATGCTACTAATGGAGAAAGTTTTTAGTTCCATCTATCTCCAATCAGTTTGTTAATTGTACCATAAAATGTGATTTGTAAGTATGCTAATAATTTCTAATAATCAATATTCTCCATTTAATTCCTTAGAAAGTTGAAGATAATGATGAACGAGCTCAAGCAATAGAGTCAATGTATTTTGAGGCTCTAACCAGGCGTGAGGATCCAGTTCATGGGTGTTCTGGGCTCATAGCTCAACTAGAACAGCAAATAAGTGAGACAGAAGCTCAGATTGCAAGGACCCATGAAGCCATCGCATTCTATGCCCACCAAGCAGATCAAGGGAAGCAACCACAGCAGTCTAAAGCCTCTAACTCCAAAAGTCACAAATCTGAGGAACCAAAAGCCTTTAGCTCCAAAAGTCACCAATCTCAGCAGTCTAAAGCCTCTAGCTCCAAAAGTCCATGAACACCTCCCATGGTGATCATCAAAGAGTCTTCTGTGTTTGAATCCGAACTCATCAGTTTAAGTAGCTTAGTGTCCTTGGTCTGGTGTTGCTTTAGTATAATAAATTAAGTTGACCATTGTGTCAGCAGCAACCATGTTCAATATTAATTCTCTATTCCGCAAATTTGGTTTAATTTTGGCTAAAATTTCAAATTATGGCTTTTTTGAAAAATATTATATATATATATATATATACGAGCAAAATACGCACATGCAAATGCACGTGGGGCATTTGTTGTGTGTGGGAGAGAGAGAGGGAGAGAGAGAGAGAGAGAGAATGGATCGGAGGTAAAAGGAAAGATTTTGTTTCATAAATAAAAAGAGGGGAAAAGGTTGGGTACGCCACCGATATTAAGTATGCTAGCACCCATTGAGTCTATCTCTCTCTTCCCTTTTTTTTGAAATGACCCTCGTATCCTTCCTGAATGATACTCCATCATGTGATCCTATTAGTGCTACCCACTAGCATACTTGAAATTGACGGCATACCTATCCCTCTCCCATAAAAGAGAGTTTGATTTTATTTTATTTTTTTTACCAATAAATAGTCCAAAAAAAGTAGTGAAATAAAACAAAAATGCCAAATTTGAACTTTATTTATTTTTGTAAGTAGTAAACATACAAATAGTTTCAATAACTATTAATTGATCGCTAAACAAAGAAAAACAGATAACAGATAATAGAGAATGGATAGAATGAAAGAAATGTGTGTCCAATGATACAATTTTTGTGTCGAATCTAAAGGAGATTTAGCAACAAAAATTATAGATCATAAAACATGAAAGAAAAAGTGGAGATTTAGCAACAAAAATTATAGAAAGAAAAAGTGGAGAAATGATGTAATTTTATCCTTTGAGAATGTTAGTGATGAAACCTGATAGTGAATCCTATTTTAAGATGGTAATATCTTACAACCAACTACAACATGTGAAAGGTATAGAAACGTATTTGCTGGGATCTAAAAAATAAAAACAAAAAAGGAGAACAACCTTCTATATTATTTCTAGTTAGAAAAGAACATTCTATTTGAGATTGGGGTTTAAGGGGCTTGCATCACAACCAGTATAGAGAAGAAAAATGGAAAACTCTTTATAGACAATGATTTCAATGGTGAATGAGAAGATGCTGGTATGACAAAATTGCTTGATTCTAATATTTGCAACGTAAACAAATATCAGTTTAAGAGTTGAGATTCTACTAGAAAATGCATTTAGTTCTGATTGTAGTCTTCTACTTAAAAGCAAAAGCTATCCTTGGTACATAGAAATAATAGGTTAAGAGTTGAGATTCTACCAGAAAATACATTTAGCTCTCATTGTAGTCTTCTACTTAAAAGCAAAAGCTACCCTTGGTGCATAGAAATAATAGGTTAAGAGTTGAGATTCTACCGGAAAAATACCTTTAGCACTGCTGCCATACAGAGAGCCTGTTCAGAAGGAGACAATCACCATAGGGAATTCTTGAGCTATCAGATTGGTTTGTAATGCAATACCCAAGAAGGGGAGGTGTAAAGTCCCTTGGATGGCCAATTCATAATTTTTGTGCCTAAATGTTTCGTGTGGGTCTTCTTCGTCCTCAAACCTAGCAACGAAATCACACAATCCACCAGTCCTAAAAAAATGAAGATCGATTTAATTTGCAGGAGAGAGACCACGAGACCTGTTATTATTTGTTCAATATTTTGCAGGCAATGGTCTGGATGGCTGTTGATGGGAGAACTTACTAAAAATAAGATCCAGGGATGAGGAATTAATGGAGTAAATATACCATAAAAGAGAGGGTAATGGGAACGTGAGACCGAGACAGATAAAGAGATGGAGAGAAAAAAGAGTTTCAAAAGAACTAATATTTAGACTGATGTAGATTGAATATGGAAGGATAAGGATTTAATGAAGAAAGTATATCATACAACATATTTTAGAAAGAGAGGGAAATAGGATATCGCAAATGTACCTGCGGCCATGAGTGAGAGAGAGACAGAAAGAGAGTTGCCTAAAGCTCATATTAATTGCTCTATAAATTTGGTCCAACTCCACTCAATTGGGCTCCTAATAATAGCCTTTGAAATACATTAACAAGGAAGAAATCGCTACTCCACAACTACCGTCCAAATGAGAAAATTAAGATCAATTATTTTTCCCGTTGAGATTAAAAACCACAAAATAGTACAAACATAAAATTTGTATTTCTGTTTGCCTTTAGTGCAAATCAGTCAAAAGGGTTCACGATTATTTATTATTTTTTTATTTTATTTTTTATAAAAGAAACTACTTTTGTGAACCAAACAACATAAGATGACTCAATTCATAAGGGGCCAGAGGTCTGCCTAATACATTTTCCACTATACAATTGTATGGGCTAGACGACCGTGATGCCCAAAGTTACACCTTGGGGATGATTTGAATCTTAAAAATATTAGGAATACATATTTTCTTTTTAAACAAAACGGATAGGTTATATTAGAAAGCAGCAAAGGGAAGCAAACTACAATGTTACCCTATTGGCTTTTCAAGGGAGTAGCATACCTTGAAATGAGAGTCTGGTGAATCTTCACATACGTGAACGTCCCTGGTCCAATGGATTGTACTTCGCTTCAACAGCTCCATTAAGAATAGTGTCTTGGTATTCCTTGTACAAGTTGTTCTAACAATACCATGAGTTGCAAGGAAAATAAGAGAAACACAGCAAAGAGATATAAGAAGACAACGATAATGTTAGCAGAAGCATAAAGAAAGATGAAACCTGGAGAAATAGTATCATTGGAAGAGAATCGATGAGGGAGAGTGTAAGGGGGAAACACGATGGGGATTTCAGCAGCCAACGAAACCAACAAAATCATTCCAATGGGAAGAGTTTGTGAGAGAGAAGGAAAAAAAGGCATGGTTCCAATATTCTCTCTTCGGAACTCTCGTTTTTACTCTATTATTGGTTGGTGGAGGGAGTTTTAGAGAAGGATGGAAAGTAGAGAAATATAGTACCATCTTAACTGGAGAGAGATGAGAGTACAGATAGGAAGGGAGATCGTGGACAATGAGAAAGAAAAGTGAAAAGAATTTGAGGGAAAGAAGGTAAGTATAGAAAATTATTTGAATATAAAAAATAAAGCTAAAAAAAGGGTACCAATAATTTATAAAAAATATAAAATAAAATGCTTTTATCCACTTTTGGTTGGTGCCTCTTGCATAGGAAACTTCCAACATATGATTTTGTTTCTGGAAAGTGTGTGCCTCTTGTATCAAAGTGCTCCCTATGTGGTTTTGATGCTGAGACCTTTAATCATATTTTCACTAATTGTAGTTTCTCTCTGGCCTTACGAAAACTATTTATGGACTGTTTCGGCATTTCTTGGCCAAATATTGATGATGTTATCCAGCTGTCTCAATGGTGGATTAGAAAGCGTAGGGTGATTACAGTGTGTGGCTGATAACATTTGGTGAGATTTATTATTGTGGCTGATAACATTTGGCGAGAGCGGAATGAAAGGCGTTATGAAGGGGTGTCAAAAACCTGCCTAATAATTTATGAGAAGATTAGAAGAGAGATGCGGGATGCTTGTGGGTCATTGGTTGGTGTGATCAAGAGTGCCAATGACTTGATATGCTGCTGTCGATTGGGATTATTAGCTCTTCTAGGGAAGCCTTTGTCTATATTAAAATTTTTGGTGTAGACCTAGGGCCCGTTTGATAACGTTTCTGCTGTTTCTGTTTCAAGAAATGGCAGAAACATAAATTTCCGTTTCTAGAAATAGAAACAGAATTGAAGGTGTTTGATAAGTCATGTTTTTAGAAGTCGATAGTAACCAATGAAAGAATGGCCACAAGTCGTTTCTAGAAACGGCGAAACAAGTTCAACTTGTTTCGCCTAAGTCGTTTCTTGAACCATAAATAAGAAAAAATTTCTATTTCTATTTCTGAAAATAAGTGAAACGGAACAGTTTTATCAAACGCTTTTTACTCCGTTTCTGCTGTTTCTGGAAACAGAAACGGCAGAAAGGCGTTTCTTGAAACGTTATCAAACGGGCCCCTAGTTTCAGTTGGACAAAATTAAATGTGGATGGTTGTTCTTTAGGTAACCCAGGAAATTTTGGAGCAAGGGGTGTTTTTTGTAATCATAGGGGCTTGGTGGTGGGTTCTTTTAAGAATTTCGTAGGAGTCCACTCAAATTACTACGCTGAGTTCACTGCTCTAATGGAAGGAATTCTTAAAGCCAAAGAATTATAGGTGGAAGCTTTTTGGATTGAATTGGATTCAACAGCAGTGGTGGTAGTGCTTCAATTCAAATCTATTCCTTGGTTTGTTTTTCAGGATTGGATGTTAGTGAAAGATTATCTCAATTCTAGTAGCTGGAAGATCACGCACTGTTTTCAAGAAACTAATTGTGTAGTAGACTTTTTTGCAAAGGAGGAAGCAAAAACTAGGTCTTCGGAGGTTAACATCTCTTTCCCATCTCACATTCGGTCAGAGATTGTTCATGATGCTAAATCAAGACCTAGGTTTCAGTTTATCTGATGATTATATATTTGTTAAATTTATTTTCCCTACTGATGGCCATACCGAAGGTGGGGGTCTATAAATTGTTTTTCTGAGCTGTATTCATTTTTTCTTCAATAAAAATTTCTGATCTTTAGCAAAAAAAAAAAAAAAAAATGATATGATATATATATATATATATTGGTTCATTTATTGCACACCAGGCTGAACTATAAATGATGTTTTGTCATATAGATATACAAATACTCATCTACATATAGTGATTATTTGATACTAGTAACCAGAGGTGGTAACTTGCCCCATTTCCATATACGTCGTATACTAGTAGACAAAGGAAGCTAGAAGGGTTTTCTATTAGGTCAAGCAACAGAAGCAATATCAATGAAAGTGAAAGAATGGCTACGAGTTGGTTTGTATCTCCCTGCACAAAAGGTTGGGATTAGGATTTGATTGACTTCTTTGCCATCAAGGGCATGGGATACTTGCCTAAGAAAATTTTGCTCATTTTCTTTGAACCTAATAAAATTTTCAAGATTTTTCTAATCTTAAATAAGGGAAAAGGCTGGGTATATGCTAGGGATATATCCAAATCTGTATCTATCTCTCTCCTCTCTCCTTAGAAAAGTCCCCTATGCCCTTTTCATTCTAGCTGTCTCGTTGATTGAACCGCTAGCTCCAAGAAAGCTGATGGCATATCTAAACCCCTCCTTAATTGGTAGACCAAAGAAGTCACTATTACATTTTTCATATTGCCAATGATCTTTGAAGATCTCTCATTTCTGTAGTGGACTAGTTTGTTGATATATCATCAAGCCATTTTTTATTAACATAATGACATCAAGCCCTTATTGTGACCAATGCTACTAAATCAACCGTTTTTTTTTTTCTTAACCAACTATTAAGATTGCTTTCCCCTACTTGCTGCATCAGAAACTAAATCACAACTTTCTGATAAAAATGAGCAGTTCTAGTAAGATTTGTGATATGAATACCTTTAAGCTTTCCAAAGATGTAGGTGCCATTCTAACACTGTTTTTGTTGTGATTGATGTTGCTCTCGGGATTATGATCATTGGGATCAAAGTAATAGGACCTCGTTAGATTGATACTAGGAGGTAAATTTTGATCATTAAGCATGATATTCTGTAGGCTAATAAGGTGGACCATTTTAATCATCAATTAGTTGAGGTTCCATCCTAGCCAATGTCTGTGAGGGTAGCGGCCCATGAATCGATCACTCTCTCCCCGTCGGGGGAATGTTTCCATTCGGACCCTCTCTCCTCTCTCCTCTCTCCTTTCTCTTTATCTTAGAGGATAAGGAAAGTGATGGTTGTGTTGCTTCTGTGGGCCCTACACCGTCGTATCGCCACTCGAAAATATGTGGAGGCCTATTTCGCAGGTGTTTCAGGTTCATCGTAAAGACGGGGCTTGATGATGGTTCAGTACGGGAGAATGGGATCATGCAAAAAAAAAAAAGGGTTGGAGTCCCCACCTAGGATTATGGGCCTAGAACTGGGGGTGGGCCCAATTCCGGAGATAAGGGCTCGAAAGTCGGTCTGGTCCAGAGATTCAGGGAAAGAGTCAGGTTGTAGAATTGGGAAGGTGTTAGGCACCCAATCTACCCGATTCAACCGGTCTTCCTACTAGATGCATAAGAACGAATATTTTCCAAAATTATTCCTATTCTGCATGCATGGCTAAATTCTCAAACATATGTATATTAAATAAAATTAACTATTTATGTACACTAAAGTGAAATTAATTAAATATCTACAATGTGCTAAATGAGGAGAGGGATTGTACCTGACCCCTGTTTCGGGTCAAGAGGGGTGGGCCCCTAGTTGGCTTGGACTTTCTTGTAGACTCTCTCGGCTCAGGGAAAGATGGTCTTGACCTCCAACTTCTTGTTTTGAGAGATACTGACTATGGTAGTGTGTGGCCAGAGGTCCGGCTTATGGTTGGTTACTTTTGGGCTGTTGATTCTGGTAGAGTTTCCACTGGGGATGGGCTACTTCCAAGAAAGGTTGGGTTGGTATTCTGGCAGAGTTTCTGCTAGGGTCGGCTACTTCTGAAAAAAATTTAGTTCAAAACTTCAGTAGAGCTTCCGCTAGGGATAGGCTACTTCCGGAAAAAGTCAGGTTGGAACTTTTGGTAGAGCTTTCGCTAGGGTCAGCTACTTCTGAAAAAAAGTCGGGTCGAAACTTTGGCATACCTTCCTTTAGGGATATGCTAATTCTGGGAAAAGTCGAGTTGGAACTTCGGTAGGGGTTTGGCTAGGATTTTTAAAAAAATATATATTTTTAGAAAATATGATTGAAGTGCTTCGAAGGCCCAAAGAACACTTCAAAGACCTGAACACTTTGAATCTTGATGAAGATCTCTTCGAAAACTAGAAACACCTCAAAGGGGGATGGGATTTAGGAGAGAGAAAGTGCTCTTCACAAAGAGACTAGAAAATGGCAAGTGGGTCTCTTTTTCAAAGGAAAGGGGTATTTATAGCATTTTTGTGGGCCAAAGGCGTGAAGGGAAATTTCTCTTCACCCAAAAATGTGAAAAGATATTTTGGGCCAAAGGCGTGAAGGGAAGTTTCTCTTCACCCAAAAAGGTTAAAAGATATTTTTGTTGTCCAGAAAGGTGAAAAGATATTTTTGTTGAAAGAGGTGAAGGGAAACTTCTCTTCACCCAAAAAGGTAAAAATATATATTTTTTTAAAGAGGTGAAGGAAAACTTCTCTTCACCCAAAAAGGTGAAAAGATATTTGGTATACTAGCGGGAGCGCGTGGAGCACACAAGCGGGTAAAGGGGGGATCTTTTCCCAAAATCTAGTTTTTAGAAAAAAATTCTGATCATCGGTGGGATGTTCTGGGCAAATGCGGGAGTGCGGGACAGTTGGCAGGGGTGCCAAGTAGCAGACAAAGGTGTCCAATAGCTGTCGGGGGTGCAAAGGGCACAAAATAGGGGGTAAGGCCCTGGACAGGGCTTTGCGGCTCTGTATAGGGCCACAGGTGGGTGGCTATCAAGGGTGGATGGTTGTGGGTGGTCGGCTACGGGTGGACGACTATGTACGCATATCGGGAAAACTTTCAGGAATTATTACGGAAGATCTGCTGGTCCGATTTTGATGCACCATATTTCGTTGGAATTGTAGTTCCGAGTACTATCCATCCGTACGGTCACATTAGACTGAATTTCTTCGTATATGTGAAGTCAAATTTTAGACATTTTCTCTCCCGCATATGGTTCTAAAATTTTATTTGGGTAAGCAGGTATTGGTTGGGTAAGGGAATCTCAGTCATCTAAATCTCTGTCAACTAGAAATGAGAAGTCGTAACCAAGATCCGTGTATCATCATTGCCAGAGAAGGGTGACAAAATTGGGTGTCTGCAGAATGCCCCTCTTTGGCTGAGGCTTGTGCCAACAGCTGAAGGGTAAAGAAAAGAACGACCACATTTTGTCACCCAGAGCATGTACTACTGTCATCTTTCTCAACAATAACGAAGTTGAAAATGCAACAGATAATCTCTTCTAACTATTCAAAGTTTAGAATCATACCTGATTCATTTGTTTTGCGTCATTGTTTGTAGGGATTCGCACCATTCCCACAAAAAATGTTAGTATCAAGTCATTACCTATAGGGATTCGTACCATTCCTACAGAAAATGTTAGTATCGAGCAAATGTTCGCAGGGATTCACACCATTCTTGCAAAAGATGTTAGTGTCCGATTCTTGTTTACAAGGTTTTGTAGCATTCCTATGAAAGATGTTAAGACCGAACCATCATTTACAAGGTTTTGCACCATTCCTACAAAAGATGTTAGTGTCCAATTCTTTTTTACACGATTTCGTACCATTCCTATAAAAGATTTTAAGACCGAACCATCATTTACAAGCTTTCGCACCATTCCTACAAAAGATGTTAGTGTCCGATTCTTGTTTACAAGGTTTCGTACCATTCCTGCAAAAGATGTTAAGACCGAACCATCGTTTATAAGGTTTCGCACCATTCCTGCAAAAGATGTTAGCACAGATGAGAAAGCTGACTCATTTGGGTTCCGTTCCTGCAAAATACAGATGCAATGTATTTTTTGTATTTTTCTTTTATTCTTTCCCTTCCCATGTTTGCACATCCTTTTTTATCTTTTCTTTTCTTTCTTTATGTGATTTGACATTTTATTTTGAAATGGAAAAACTTCTTGATTTAAGAAATCTTTCCTGCATTTGGGGTTGTTAGGCATGATTAACTCCACAACTCGAGTATTCATCATAATAACTGGAATAACGTGAAAGTCCAAATATCACCGTATTTTTACTACCAAGTGAAAGTAAATGGATTATATAATGGACATAACTTTCCTACCACAGAGAAGAAAGATGGGCTATAATGTGGGGAGACAATTCTTAGGGTGGATGAAAATCCACCAACTCTTCTGGGTCTTCTACCTTCAGTCTATACTGCCGGCTGATGTAAGTAGCCAAGTAGAAGGATGTATGGGTCGAACCCATCAACCTGACATAATTATATCCAGGGGTCTTCAACAGCAAGTCATCCTATGACCACTGGGGATGCTTCCGTGCAATGTTCCGTGCATTCCTTCCCTGCAGGTATTCTTCCCAATCATTGATGAGCTCGAATTCTGGGACCACTTCCTCACCTTGACAGGAAGGAAATCCAAGTCTGCATTCAATTAATTTCAATTTTTCAAGTAAACAAAGCTAGAAAACAGCGGGGCTTCCTTGGTAATGATCAGTCCCAAATTTGTGACTATGGCTCATATCATCCAGTCCCTGCTGCATTTCTGCCAAAGCTGTAGAGATGATGTCTTTTCCTTCCTTCAGCTGTTTACTACTTCTTTCAGAACGAGTGGTGCACTATATCTTGGAGTCCGAAAAACATATCGGAATATCATGCATAGTAAATATGCATCTTGCGATCTGTACTGATGGATCTTCCCTGATGACATGTACTGGGTAAAGATTCTGGCAACCTTCAAAGTGTCAATCTTGTCATGGCTGATGAAATGCTTTGTTTCCTTCTTTGTCCATCCAAAGAAGCTGAAAATATCATATGATTCATCTTTCTTCAATGATGGTTGGATCAATCTGCCATTACGTGGAGATAGCATACATGCCCGAAATTCTTCCACAGTGGGGAAAATATTAATGGTCCCGAATTGGAATACATGGAGATCAGTATCCCAGTATCGAGGTAGCTGTTGGAGCAAATCATGATGTTTTCATTCCTCTAATCTGACTGAGCATAGATATGTTCACTAATTCTAGCAAGTTTGGAGCAGTAACGCTGATGTTCAAGGTCCATTCCCTCAATGTCCCATCCAAAGAGTCCATAGCCTCTCCTAAAACAAAATTAAGCAAAAAAGAGGTATAATGACATTAGCCATTAACACAACCAAACCTTTACTATTGTGCATCAAAGTCATTTTTTTTTAACTAATCAAGGGTGGGAATGAACTGTCCTTGATTACTAGTGCCAGATGGCAATCTTTAGAGAAGAGATGAAATTCTTGATGAGCATTGGAAGAACCATAGGGGAATGGCAGATTCCTAATGGCCATACATGCCGAATGGCAATTCTTAGTGAAGATAAAATTCTAGATGAGATGTGACAGACCATAGGGGAATGACGAATACCTAATGGTTATATATGCCAAATGGGGATTCTTGTGGAACACAAGCTATGATGATCTTTTTGGGTACCTTGATTATTAATTTAAGAACCAATTTATTGTCTTGATCTAGTTAAGACCGCACTTGCTCATGTCAAGTTGCCTACATATCCCTTGGGAGGAATCAGGTCTAGCTTAGTTCAGGCCTTTCACCCAGTCAAACATAATATCACTTGAGTTGATCCATGTTGATCAATCTTGGTAATTCTTCACCATTGTGGCCTATGAGCTTCACTGCTTTGCCTGGCAGAATCTCTTTGACAGTAAATGTGTCACTCCAATTTTACCTGAATTTCCATCTTAGGTCATGAATTGGGGCTCTTTGTTCTCATAGAACAAGCTTGCCTTCTTCTATATGTCGTGGCTTCACATTCTTGTTGAAGGCCCTTGCTCTTCTTAGCTGATACTTTCTTAGATTGTCCATGGCCTTCATGCGCCTCTCATCAGGAAAGTTGAACTCATAATGCCTAGCCTTCACCCATTCTCCTTCTGGTAGCTGACTATCCAAAAGTACCCTTAAGGATGGCACTGAGATTTCTATTGACAACACTGCTTTGACTCCGTATACCAAGGAGAATAGAGTTGCCCCAGTTGAGGACCGTGCAGAAGTCCGATATGCCCATAATGCAAGTGGCAACTTGTCTACCCAATCCTTATGTGTTTCAACCATCTTATGCAGAATTATCTTGATATTCTTGTTGGATGCTTCTACTACCCCATTGGTTTGTGGCCTGAAAGTGGTAGAACGATGCCTTTTGATGCCAAACTTTGGGTAAATCTTATCAGTCTTGCCCCAGAAATGAGATCCTTGATCTGATATCAACTCTTGTGGTACTCCATACCGGCTAATGATATTTTCTTGAATGAACTTTGCTACCTTGGCTGATGTGAGAACTATATATGATTCTGCTTCTACCCATTTAGGGAAGTAATCAATGGCCACCAAGATGAACTGGCCATTAGATGCTTTGGGGTTGATCTCCCCTATGATGTCATTGCCCTAAAGAGAGAATGACCAAGGGGAACTGAGTGAGTGTAATTTTATTGGTGGAATATGTATGATGTTGGCAAATATTTGACATTTGTGACATTTCTTAACATAACTCACACAATCTGCTTTTATTATGTTCCAATAGTACCCCAATATGAGGATCTTGTTGGCTAGCATTTTGGCATTCATATGGGGTCCACAAAGGCCTTGATGAATTTCTTTCATGATTGTTCCAGCTTGCTCTTCATCTACACACAACAACTGTATCCTATCATAGGATCTACTGTACAATTAGTCCTCTTGGAGGATAAACTGGGTAGTATATCTCCTTAAGAATTTCTTTTCCCTGTTTGTAGCTTCAACTGGATACTTCCTCTACCTGATAAAGTCCATAATGTGTGCAAACCAAGGCCGACCATCTATTGTGTGAGAATTCACCTCATTCCGATTGATGGGTTTGATCCTTTGTTCTACTAAGAATGGTTAGATCTTAGCCATCGAGTTGTATTCTATCACGGAAGCTAAGGTTGCAAGGGCATTGGAAAACTGGTTGTTATCCTTTGGAAGTATTCAAATGAGATTTTCTCAAAATATCCGATCACCTCTTCCAAATGTTCTTGGTACGACTTCAATTTCTCATCTCTACTCTTCCACTTCCCTTGTGTCTGACATATGAAAATGGTCGAATCTCCATATACCTTGATTCCTTTTACCCCAATGGTTAGGGCTATTTCAAGTCCCAAGGCACAAGCTTCATACTCAGCAATGTTGTTGGTACAAGGAAAGTCAAGGCGGTGAAGGTAAATAAAGACTATCTGGAGTGACAAGAAAAATTCCTGCACCGCACCCCTTTTGATTGGCTACCCCATCAAAGAATAACTATCATTCATTGGAGGTGTCCTCTTCTTCAATTGCTGAAATTTCTTCATCTGGAAAAGCATCATCTAAGGCTCTTCCATCTTCTGTTGGATAGATAGCCAAATGATTAGCTATAGCTTGCCCTTTGCCAGCCTTCTGAGCAACATAGGTGATGTCAAATTCTGATAACAATAGCAGCCATCGAGCCATCCTCCCGGCAAGAGCTGGTTTCTCAAAGAGGTATTTGATTAGATCCATCCTTGAGATCAATCGTACCGGATATGCTACCATGTAATGTCACAACCTCTTAGTGGCCCAAATCAATGCAGCACAAGTTCTTTCCAAAGACGTGTACATGGCATGCTCTACTCCCTGCTCTGTTTCTTTCTGAGCTAGCAAAGAGCCCATAGAATGATCTCTGACTGACAAATATAGCAAGAGTGGCTCTCCTTTCATCGGTGGTGTTATCATTGGTGGGTTCATAAGATATTCTTTTATCTTGTCAAAAGCTTGTTGGCATTGATCATTACATTCTGTGGGTTGATCCTTCTTCAGCAACTTGAAAATTGGTTCATAGGTCATAGTCAGTTGGGCTACGAACCTGCTGATGTACTGGATATGACCCAAAAAATCCCCGTATTTGCTTCTATGTATAAGGTGTGGGAATTTCTTGGATTGCCTTGATCAATGCCTCTTTCGTTCACTAGGAAACCCAACAATTTTCCTGTCATTGCCCCGAACACACACTTCTGAGGATTCAACCTTAGTTGAAATTTCTTGATCCTCTCAAAGAAGCATCTCAATGCTGGAATGTGTCCCTATCATTCCTTTGACTTTACAATCATGTCATCCACATAGACCTCTACATTTTTGTATCTCATGTCATGTAGGATGGCTATAGCTGCTCTCTGATAAGTTGCCCGACATTCTTTAATCCGAAAGGTATGACCTTATAATAATAAGTACCCTATGGAGTGGTAAAGGCTGTCTTCTCACGATCCTTTGGGTGCATATTCACTTGATTGTATCCTGAGAATCCATCCATAAATTATAGCAAGGCATGTCCTATAGTGCTATCGACCAATACATCAATATGAGGCAATGGAAAATTATCTTTCGGGCTCACTTTGTTGAGATCTCAAAAATCCATACACATACGTACCCTTCCATCTTTCTTCGAAACTGGTACGATGTTGGCCAACCATTGAGGATACTTTACTACTTGTAAGAACCCTGCATTCCACTGTTTTATGAATTCTTCTCTGATCTTCTCACTCCGTTCAGGATACATCCTTTTAAGCTTCTGCTTGATGGGCTTTGCCCTAGGATAAGTCGGCAAGTGATTCTGTACAATGTTGGGGTCAATTCCAGCATATCTTCATATGACAAGGCAAGAACCTCCATAAACTACTTCAGGAGGCTGATAATCTGTTTCGCTTCTTCATCTTCTAGGGTGCTATCAATTTTTACCTTTCGAGGGCATTGGTCAGTTCCCAAATTAATAAGCCGGGTATCCTCACGGATGGGTTGGGCTTTCTTTGGTTTGCATTGTTTTATTAAGTTATGATATTGATTAAGATCATCATCAGAAAAAGGAGGCAAGTCATACTCGGAATTAAAAATTTCATTCATGAATGAAGGAGTAATAGACTCGACATACATGGACTCATGACTTCCCTCAGGAGGGGCTGCAGACTCACCAATAGATGCAGAAGTTTCAACAATAGATTCAACAACTGACTTGATGCTATTATCAGTGGTACTTAGGCCGGTTGTCTCAGTAGCATGGGTGAACTTGAAGTCCTCTCCAATGCTTGTCCAGTTCAAAAGAGGTTCGATGGCTTGATGGATGAGTAGGTGTAGCAAAGTGCCATCTTCTTCTCCTTCCAAGCTAATCACTGCTATCTCCTCTGCTGTGTTGTGGCTATCTTGTTTCTTCTTTGGGCAAATGTCATTTGGATGATCTCATATTCCCTAAAGCCAAACTTGTTGAGGGGCGAAAAGCGGTCAAGGCTACTTACCCCCCTTTCTATGTAATCTATCTTCTTGAGCCTGTTGAGCGAGGCCATCCCTGTTCCTCGGTCACACCTTGACCACTTTCGCGGGTCTTCCCATTGCAGTTGGTTCAAGCACAGTACATGCAAACCATCATCCTTTGTGCTCTTCTTTACTTGGCGTAGACACTTCTTCCTTGAAAAGATCTAGGCTTGAAGTCATGGAGCTCCTGAGCTCGAGGTTCTTATAGGAGAGAACAGATGTGAACCTTCAGATTAGTGGAAAGGCGTAAACTCCAAGAGAGTCTTATCTTCTTCTCCCACTCTCTTTTCAATAGAATCCGAGGGCTCCGTGGGTCTTTTGATCATATTAAAGTTGTAGGATTTAAGACCCATTCTCAATCAGTGCAACTTCAGTTATTCCAGTAATGCAGCACTCTTGATCATTTCTTTTAACTTGTAGTTGTTGCACCTCATAAGTTACCCAGTCAAACTCATCTTAGAACACTTCAAAACCAGGTTGCATCTTAGCAACGGTTTCATCAAACCATGGCTCAACATTCCCACAGAACAGAAAATCTTCTCCTTCCTTCACAAAATACCCATTAAGGGTAGGGTAGTATGTGTCTGATATCTTCCTAGTCATCTTCAATACTCTGTGGCCCTTCTATCCACTGACATTCTTGCTTTTTTTTGGAGGAACATATCCCAACCCATTCATTCCCTTATTTGCAATGGTGATTAGCAATTTGGATATTCCCTGTGCATACTTTCCCAATCCCATTATGGGGAAGTATTGCATGTTCTTCATCATCCGGCCCGCTAGAGGACTCAAAGAATCTTTATACTCAACTACGATGTTTTCTTCAATTACCCCTTTTGCGAGCACAACACAAGTCCCTTCTATTTCAAATCCACTAAAGTGGACTTCATCTATTTGCGCTTCTCCTTTCTCTATATTGGCCAAGGTATTGACCACTTCAGGGTCTCCTGAGACAACAATCACCTTTCCATATAGGAATTTGACCTTTTGATGGAGACTGGACGACACTACTTTTTCATGATGTAACCATGGCCTTCCTAAGAGCATGTTGAAGGAAGCTGGTAAGTCAATAATAAGGATGTCAATTTGTAACCGAAACCATTTACCAAAACCGAACCAATCCATTTACACCGAAACCGCAAAATCATTTAGTAAATGGTGTGGTTATGGTTTCAAGTTTCAGGCCGATTAGCTAAATGGGTCAGGTCGGTTTTAACCGTGGAACCCGTTGGCTTCAAATCGAATTGAAATCGTTTAAACCGAACCATTTAAAACCATTTAAACCGATCCGATTAATCCATATAACAATTAAATAAAGAAGGGGCAGTAATCTGTATAACAATTAACAATTAAATTAAGTGTCCATCCTACTTTGGTATGATTTATTGCAATTCAGTTCAAGTTTAGGCTTTAGATCATGAACTTGTAATCCATACATGTTACTATATTATTATGTTATCATAGATGGGGTGTTTTGGCTGAACCACCTGTCATTTTAATATTTTATGCTGTAGAAGGTTGGATTTGGATGTTGTATGATATTAGTTCTAAATGTTTGAGAAGGTCCATGTAAACAAATAGCACTAGATTATCAAATTAAGACATTCCATCGTTAATATAGAATTTCTTATTTGTGGTTGCCAATTATTTTTTGAAAAGCTTATGATCTTCAGTTTAGAGATGGTTGCAAGTTATAACAAACCGATTGTGAACCATTTTACAAACCATATGGAATAAATTGAAATTGAAGCCATTTAAAACCGTGAAATGGACACCGTTTAGAAACCGTGGAAACCAAAACCGTTTACTAAACAGTCACGGTTTCAGAAAGTGGAACCATTTAGTAAATGGTGCGGTTATGGTTTTAGTCAAATAAATGTGAATCGAACCGATCCGCACCGTTTAAACCAAAATTGAACCGATTAACAACCTTAGTCAATAACTTGGAAGTCCACTTCAAACTTTTTTGGGCCAACTATCATAACTAAGGTAAGCACTCCTAGAATCTCCCTTTTGGTGTTATCATAGGCCCTTATCGTTTGGCCTGATGCCTTCATATTCTCTATGTTAACGTCAATACTACAAGCCGATCTCAATGGTTAGACATTCAAAGTAGACCCATTGTGTATGAGAACCTAAGGATCGATCTTATCAAGGCAATCCACTATTATACATAGAGCTTTGTTGTGAGAAGCTCCCTTGTTGGGAATTTCAGAATCTGAAAATATAAGAGACTGCACTGCATATGTTGCCCCTACTATGTGGGAGAGCTGCACTGGATCTATCTCAATTGGTACTTGCACATGAGTGAGGGACTTCAACACCACCTCACAATGGGAGGGAGAGGCTATCAACAATCCCCAGATTGAGATATTGGCTTGAGCCTTCTTGAGCTAAGCCAAAACTGGATTCTCTGATTCCTTCTTCAAGCCACTAGAACCTGCTTCATAACTGCTGGGTTTCACCACTACTAGGGCCTTGCCCTTGTAATCTTTCCCACTTCTGGTCTCCATCACCCTGGCAGGCTTTTTTACAATGATTTTAGTGGGGTATTGATCCTCATCATCACTATCTATAATGGTAATTATTCCAACCATTGGATCATCATCTTCGGACTCCCCTTCTCTCCCAAAAAATTATGTTTTTTCATGCAAATGTGGCGCACACCGGCCCGACCAGCCACCCAACCGACCGGCCCAGCCAAGCCATCTAGCCTAGCCAAGCCAGCCAGCCAACTCAGCCAAGCCAACTAGCCCAGCCAAGCCCAGCCTGGCTGCACACCTGTGCATGGGCCTACCTCACGCTGTGCACGGGCCTGTCACAAGCTATGCGCGGGCCTGCCGCACCCTGTGCACGGGCCGGCCACACGTTGTGTGCGGGCTTGCTGCATGCTGTGCGTGGCCCTGCCGCACAGTGTGGAGGCCCCAGTGGCACACCGTGCACACTGTGCCCGCACACCGTGCACACATGGCCCACACACCATGCACCCCCGGCCTGCACATCATGCACACCATGCCCGCACACCATGCACACATGGCCCAGACACTGTGCACATGGCCTGCACACTGTGCACATGGCCCGCACACCCGTGCATTAGCGTACCCGTGACATCATCCGCCCCCCGACAAAACCTTCTCTCTCCTCTCACTTTTCTGAAGACTACCTTTTCCAACAAAATTTTCTCTCTCCTCTCGCTTTTTCGAAAACTCCTTTTTCGACAAAATTTTCTCTCGCTTTTTCAAAAATTACCTTTTCCGGTATAACTTTCTCTCTCCTTCTGCTTTTCCAAAAACTACATTTTCCAAACTTTCTCTCTCGTCCCCCTTTTCTAAAAATCACCTTTTTCCAAGCTAAAATTTCTCTCTACTCCCCTTTGTCTGAAAACTCCATTTTACCCACTAGACAAAAGCCCTCCCCACCTATTTTTGCCTTCAACCCCCGTTTTACCCATTCGACAAAAATTATATCTCTTCACTTTAGGCAAGAGCCCCCTTTCATCCACTGGATAAAGGGATTCCCCCTCTCCTACTTGGTCGAAAAAAAATTATAAATACTCCCCCCTCTCCCTTAGAAAAAACACACCAACAGACACCTGAATCCCTTTCAGAGTGAAATTTTCCTCCCCTCCCCCTCTTGATTTTCTTTTGATCTTCGGAGCGATCTTCATCAAGATCCAAAAACTCATTTAGATCTTCGAAGCGTTCTTCGGAATCATGAAGATTTTCAATCCAAATGCTTAGTTAGATCTAGTTTTTAGCCAAAAATAGTATGTTCTTGAGCCACCTCCTTTGAGTGTTCTTGAGCATTCTTGAGATAGAAACCCCCCCTTTTTTGAGGTTCTTCGGGTCTACGAAGAGATCTTTGTTAAGATCTGAAACTCTGTTCGGATCTTCAAAGTGTTCTTCGGGACTTTGGAGTTCTTCAATCCATTTTTAGGTCAGCTTATTTTTTTTTTCAGAAATAGCCTTTCCTAGTCGAACCTCTGTCCGAGTGTCCCTGGAATATTTCTAGGAATAGCCATTCCCAGTGGAAGCTTTGCCAGAGTGCCACCTCATCCCAAGGAAATAGAATTTCCTAGCCAAACCTCTATCTGAGTGTCTCTGGAATCTTTCCAGGAATAGCCATTCCCAGCAAAAGTTCTGTCGAAGTGCCACCTTAGCCTAGCCCTCCCTTAGCTGATCCCCAGTAGAAGCTCTGTCGGAGTGCCACCTCATCCCAAGCCCAAAAATAGCCTTCCCTAGCCAAAGCTCTGTTCGAATCCAAATCCAAAAATAGTCTTCCTTAGCCAGAGCTCTGTCCGAATCCAAATCCAAAAGCAACCATTCCTAGCCGGAACTCTGTCCAAATACCATCACAATTAGAATTTCTCAAGAAAGGAAGTTGGAAGTCAAGACCATCTTCCCCTGAGCCAGGAGAACACGAAAGATAGTCTGAGCCATTATCAATCAGGGGCCCACCCCTCTTGACCCAAAATAGGGGCCAAATTTAGGTACAATCTCTCTCCCCACTCAAGCATAATGTAGACATCTAATAATTTTTATTTTAGTGTATATAATAGTTTGAATTCAATTAACATATATATGTGTGATAACTTAGCCATACAAGTGGAATAGTAATAATTATAGAAAATGTTCATTCCCAAGCATCTAGCAAGAAGACCGGTTGAATCGGGCAGATTGGGTGCTTAACACTTTTTCAACTCTGCAACCTGACACTTACCCTAAATCTCTGGACCAGAACAAATTTCGGGCCCTTTTCTTAGGAATCAGGCCCACCCCCAGGTCCTAGGCCCATAACCCTAGGTAGCGACTCCAAACCCCATTTGTATGATCCCGATCCCTGAATTGGACCATCATCAAAACCCCCATCTCAAATGATGAATTTTACACCCTTGCGAAATAGGCCTCCATGTATCTCCAAGTGGCATTACGGTGGTACGGGGCCCTCAAGTGAAGCACATGCGACGTGAGCCACCTCCCCCTCTCCATGAAGGTGAAGGAGAGAGAGGAGAGAGGGTGGGGATCTATCTCTGGCCACTACCCTCACAGGGCTCAATGTAAGTAGTAGGATAGTTGGATGGAGGTAAAGGTTGGTAGGATGATGATGGAGGGTTCAATCTTGGATAATACGGGGAAAATGATTGGTAAGCTAAGCTACATGAAGTAGTGGACTTCTCAACAGGGGTTGGTGATGAAGGAGGAAAGGTGGACATCTGCTCTTCACTCCTTGTTTCTTCTTCTGATGACTTCTCTTCCCTGGGAAGTCTCAAGGTTTTGGCTATTTGCCCCATGATCTTCTGTTAATCACAAGCGGTCAGATGACCCTTTTACTTTTTAGGCTTAATGAGTTGAGTGGGGTCACTTTTTGTGTATTCTTCATAAGCCAAATTACTTATTGTACCATAATCTGGGAGCGGGTTGGTGGTAACATTGGGAGACTATTTGATTTCAACTTTAATAGTTCCATTATCCACCAGATCCTGTACTGCATGTCATAGCCCTAGGCACCTCTTTGTGGAGTGCCCATTCTGGGTATGGTAGGCACAATACTCATGATCCCAACACCAAGTTGGGAGAGGAGTGGGAATCACCCTCAGAGCCACTGTCCCTAATAACCCTTGCTTCTTCAATTTCTCATACATTATTGTTATTGGCATTCCCAAGTCTAAAAACTGCCTTCTTTAACGAGGGGGCTTCTGAGCCAGAGCATCTACCTGTATCACAAATGGTTGTGATGGAGAGATGGCTGCTACTGATTGTTGGATCGCACCTACCATATTGGTTTCAGGACCCTTTCCACTTCCAACTCTGGCATTCTTTCTTGCATCTTAGGAGGATCCTTGATACTGAGCTTCCCTTAGAATTTTGTTTTCCACACGTGTACCGATGGCTATCAAGGCATCAAAAGTTTACAGATGTTTATAGTAAAGGACATCATAATAAGGCTTTGACAAGTTTTTAATCAACATTTCTACTTGTTCTACTTCTGAAGGTCGATCTGCCATCCTGGTGGCCTTATCCCCAAACCTCATCAAGAAGGCAGTGAATCATTCTCTATGCTATTGTCTCAACGTCTCAAGCTCTCGTCGCTTTACATCCACTTCAATGTTGTATGAGTTCTGTTTGGTGAAGGCATTCACCATTGTTG
>NW_024869279.1:0-27533 GCF_013358625.1 Macadamia integrifolia | reverse complement strand
GGGGGGGAGGGGGGGTTGGGAACTTAACGAATGATTAACACGGAATCATTCAATCAACAAATTCTCCCATCTCAACCGAATATCCATCCATAAACAGCTCTATACAGCTAGGTTAAAAAATTTACATTCGGCGAAAGCCAATAGCATCCGCAATGTCCTACACGTTCAATAAGAAAAAGGAAACAATTGCCGGGGTTCAAAAGCTAAAAATGGAAACGATGAGAAACCCTAAAGCAGCTGACGTTCAGCCACAAACCGATCCTCGGTCTCGGAGACGACACCGAACAAATCAAACAAATTAACCGAGCTCGAATACTTATCGATTAAATCCAACCGATCGAAATGTTTTAAGAGAAATCAAACGAAAACTACCATTAATAAACAAGAAAAAAGGAATTTGAGCTTTACGGAGAAAACCTTTGTTACAGGCGAACAAGAATCTCAATACAAAGATAAAAGGAATTTTGCAGAAACTGAGAAATCTAGTAGAGCAATTGAGGATGAAAGAAAGATCTCTTTGGGCGATCAGCTCGGCTCTCCTCTCCAATCCTCCTTGTTCTGGAACGTACAACCAAAGCAGCTTGAACGAAGCAGTGGAGGAGAGAACTATTTTTGTATTTGTATGTGCCTTCGCAACTCTCAAATCACAACGTTAATTTTTTTTGACATAAATTCCCCTTCTTAAACTAAAATTGCCTAAATCAGAAGTCAAGCCACTGCAGTTAGATAGTAACGGGGCGGGTTCAACTGTTTGGCTGTGTTTGGTAGCCAAAAGAAGAGAAGAAAAGCAAAGAAAAAAATATATTTTTTTAACTTTTTTTTCTTTGGTTTAGAATTTTTTTTTACATTTGCTATGTCTTCACTCCATAAAAGATCCTTTTTTTTCAAATTTAAAATTTTTCTTAGAAGTTATGAAATTTTCTTTCAACCTACAAAAATTTTCTTGTCAAAAACATAAGAAAATATGAAAAAAAAACAAAGACAAAAAATGAATAATAATACAATAATTTTCTATATATCTTATCTCTTTTTTGAAATTCAAAATTTTTTAAATTTTTTTCTTTTCTTCACTTGCCAATAAAACATACATGCCCTTTTTATTTTCTCACAATTTTTTCTCTTTTTTTCTTTTTTTTTTTTTCTTTTCTTTTCTTCCCTTAGCTACCAAACATAGCGTTTAATTCAGTAAGCTGACCCGCTCCGCTCAAGACAATTTAGCACCATTCTTTCGTGCGGTAGGGCTCTAATTGAACCTTCGAGTTTCGGAAGGTGGGACCTACATTTGGTAATAAAGTAGGGAGATTACACACATTGAACGGGATCGAAATCCTCTACGACCTTACTTCTAGGCGTAGGGTGGCGGAGGGTGCATCCAATGATGACACGTGGCATCGGACACGTGCATGGTGCATTGAGGGTTTGTGTCAGTTTGAAATCTGGCTTCCGAAATGAACCAGGTCATTTCATTTCATCGACCAAAACCCCCCAAAGCCAAAACCTATGGTTTGATCCTCTGCTTCAATCTCTTCTTCTTCTTCTTCTTCTTCTTCTCTTCTATTCAGACGAACCATAGCTGGGAAAACCTAGGGCTCTTCATCCTTTTTCTCCTAGCATTCTTCCGTCCATTCTTCATCTCTCTCATTCGAACGAAGAAAGCAAATCGATCGACGTAACCCTAGGTCTCTTCATCCCTTCTTTTCCAGATCTGCAATAGCGACCTGGTTTGTGTTTCTTTTTCTTATACTTCTTTGTTTGGTAAAGACGAGCATTCTTCATTTTTGAAAAACATAAAAATAAAATGCATGGTTTGAAGAGAACTCGCACTTGCAGAGCAAAACGAATAGTAGTATAAAACCCAGATTAGCAATTCCATGGATTACCAAACAAAATCTAAAATCGGACTAATGGATTCAAACAATTTCTGCTAGAGTTTGGGGCTCACTGGTCTGCAATGTAAGAGAATATGGTGCCGTTGGGTAGATCAGAAAACAAAGAGCTTCCGGGGAGAACCAGAGCTTCTGGTGATCAGCATTTGAAGCATTCGATCTAGCTCCTCAGGCTGGCGCCGGCAGCTCCACTCCTCAATGTCGATCTCTTGCTAGCAGTAAGGCCCCATTACTGCTATCCTCCATGATTTGTAAATCATCGGAATCAGAGTTAATTCATCCTTCAGAGAGAGCTTGCTGAAGATTAATCCAAGCACATCTGGTATTAGCTCGTGCTGCCGTCCATCTATATTCTTCGTCTAAAGAGAAGAAGAATAAGAAGAGGAGGAGAGAGAAGCAGACGATCGAAGGTTTTGGTCGATAAAATGAAATTAACCGGTTTATTTCAGAAACCAGATTTCAAACCGACAAACCCTCAATCTACCACACACGTGTACGATGCCACGAGTCATCATGGGACGCACCCTCCGCCAAGAAGTAAGGTCATAGAGGATTTCGACTCATTGAACCACTGTCATACTGTTATGGTCCTGGAAGACCACAAACGGGCTTACAAGGTGAGGGGACCTAAGACCATATTAATTTACATCACTTCTCATATGAAACCGATGTGGGATCAGCCCCATAAGCTGATATGGAATCATAACATACTACCACACTTTTGAACTTGACATCTACGATGGCCCACTTCAAATCAAGTAGCCCATTCTAAGCAGCTCTCACTCTACTCGAGGATTTCTACTCGACGATAAGTCACCATTTCCTAGAGGCTTTCACTTTGGCACTAGGTTGCCCTTTTCGTGTGCAGATTGGGTCGTGGATCGACTACTATAATACCACTGTTATAATTCTAAAAGAACTCAACCTTATAAACTGGCTTATAAGGTGAGGGGACCCAAGATCAAATCAGCCAACATCAATTCCCATAGAAAACTCCCCCATAAGCTAATATGGGATCATAACACTTCCAAATATGACAACTATCATGAAACTGTTTGATAAATGATTAGATTTTAGTTTTAAAATTGAGATAGTTGTTAAACAGTTTTAATTGCATTGACTCAAATCGAATCGTTGATGATAAATCGTTTAAAATTATACATAGTAAGTCATTTATAGTTAAAATAAAAATGTATAATAATGATAAACAAATCCCACTAAAAATTTTAAGAGACATTCAAACATTTTGAGTAAAAAATTTAAATATATAAACAACTTTTTTTTTGGTAAATAATATAACTAATTTCAACTCTATGTTAAGTTTACATCTACTTTAATAAAATGTTGTTTGATAAAAAAAAAACTTTTAATACCATTTAAATTTAAATCGAAACCATTGAAATCATTTATACCAATCTTTAACACTCTTAGATTATGGTGATACGTGTTTCCATTGAGTTTACTTTTTCAATTCAAATACATATTTTAATTGGTGGACCTCAACAATGAACTAGATGAACTTAAAGTATCCTTGTTGCGTGTCGTGTAAACTTATTTTATTGGAATATAGGAATTTGAATATAGGATTATTCTTTCACAAATAATATAAATACAGGACCATAAAAATTATATATATATATATATATATATGTTAAAAAAAATTTATAGACTTTATTTTAATAATTTATAACCTTTTTTTTTACCTTCTTTTTCTAAATATAATACACTTTTTTTACATTGAGGGAAAAAATTCTTTCCATTTCAATGAGTAAAAAAATCGTGCTACACAATGATAATTTTGAGAATGAAATGATGGTATGCCATTTTCAAATTATTTTAAAATTCTTTTTACCCATAATTTAAAGAACTTTTAGAATAAAAAAATGATTAAATGTTCTAAATGTAATTAAAATGGGAATGGTAGAAAAACTCTTGCTGGTACGACAAGTTTAAAATAGCTCAAAATTTGAGTGAAACAATAAAAAATATGGTTAAACATTTCAAAAATGGAGAAAAGTATACAAAAACATACAATATGGGTTTTAAATGTTTAGATTTGAAAAATACTAGATAAAATAAGGGCAATGTACACATATAGATTATAGATCCAATTCATTTCTTATTAATTAAATATTAATATTGATATCTAGGTCATAAATTTTTATAATACTAAAAATTCTCTTAGAAAAAAAATAAACCTTTTAAAAAAAGTGTTTTTCATTCAAAAATCGGCAAACACATTCAAAACTTTTGCTGTATTTTTTTTTGGGGAGGGGGTGGTTCCGTGTATCATTGAGATCAATTAAGAAACCTCTTATTTATCCTTTTCTCTTTTGGATTAATACTTCACTTGCTTTACCTTACATTCCACCGATGTCTTAGTATATTTATTAGAGATAAGTTTTCTAAACAGAAAAATCAGATATCATGGTCTGAAATGATAGAACACGAAAATAAAAGTCTCTCCCTATAAGATAGACTGTCTGATTCTATCCCTCACGTGTGTCTTCAGATTATCATGATTTCTCGGATGACAGAATCTCTCTATTTTATTTTTATAAAGAAAATAATTTAAGTATATGGCAATCAATTAAGTTGTTATTATTATTATTATACTTTTTTTAATTTTACTAACCTACACTTGGCACCCCTACTATATATATATATATATATATATTAAAAACTTTAGGAACAAATATTGAACACAAGATTGTTTTTTCTTTTCCTTCAAGTATTTTTTATTCTTTATGCATGTACTCAGACAAGGTTCAGTAACAAGTATGGTTTTTCCCTTTTTCCTTTTCTTTCGGAACTCCTAGGATTTGAAGGAATTATAAGTAACCTTAAGAAGAGAATACATACCAAGAAAATCAAGACAAAGTCTCAAAAAAAACTTATTGTATTCTCAACTAAAAATAAAAGGAAGATTTACATTCATCACATGAACTTAAAATAAGGGGCAAGAGAATGCTATATGATAGCGCAAATATACATCAGCGATTATAGCTAATGGGAGGACTTGTACGAGCATCTTCAGTACAAGGCAACGGGGTTTTTTTACATCCGCTGTGTCTTAACACATGTACACTTTATCGGTTAACATTCTTTCTTCCATAAGTATAACTCTTAATCCTCAATTAATTTCAGTATTATTGTTGTTTGTTCCATCCTAAAGCACTTGTGTATATGTTAGGATTTCATTAATTTGGTTTTTTTATTCCATTAAAGGTGGACACAATAAGATAACCATAAAGAGAGGATAGGATCGGCACTCAAAATTCAATAGCTTTTTTTTATTTTTTTTAAGAAATAAAAACTAATTCTTTCATGCATGCAACTGAACACATGGTGGAGCCCATTTCATCCAAGATTGTTTTCATTTCATCGTATTTTTAAGCATGAGGCATGCAAATCGCTATATTAATGTGTTTTTATTTGTTATATATTTTAATCCTCGCAAGTTAACAAAAATAAATAAATAAATAAAAATAAAGAAAAGGAGAAAAAAAATTAAACCAAATTATTGCTTATGTTCTAAGCATAGAAAGTCAATCTTCAATTTAAAGTCTAGAAGAATAATTTTCCACAGTTTATCTTTTTCTTTTTTTTTTTTTTTTTTTTTTTTTTTCTCTCTCTCTTTTCCCCTTATGACTGATGTGATACCATTACCCAGCAATGTAGTAGAAAGAGAAAGTGTTTTAGTATTTATTTTTTTTTTTTTTAATGTCCACACAACGCTGGGTTAATAAGAAAATGCAATTTAAACTCATTTCCATTTACATATATTTGTTTGTTTATTTTATATAAAAGATTTTATGCACAATCACGCATGTATATGACTATATATTCATTCGTTGGATTGGGAAAGAGAGGGATGTGTTATTAAACTTGATGAATCGGCTTTACTACTGAGAAGGGAGTGAATCAGTAGACACTAATATTTTCTCTCAAAAATTACCTTGACAGACTTAACTGCAGTGCAAGCATTGAGACAGATGCACACCTGTATACACCATTGGCTGGGGTAGTCCCAATTTTACCAACTATAATTCATGTCCACTCCCACCTACAACTAGAGATGATCAGGCCTACCAGAAGTGTACATCCACTCTGCAAAAACCATAGCACTTTTATTCAGAGAATAAGCACACACAATCACAACACAGAATTTTACGTGGTTCGACAATGTGTCTACTCCAAGGAGCAATACCTACAAATGAGTTTCGTATATTGCCTGATACATTTCTCTTGGTTTGATTTTTGATGATACAAAACTTAGGCTATAACCCACCACTCACAACTACAATTGTGGATCCCTAGATAGTACTAGGCATTTCAACAAACACCTTATGAGCATCCACTGACAAGTCACTGACAAGAAATTTCAAATAATAAAATTCAAGACCCTAATACAATCATATCCATGGCTATGCATACAACTCTATTCAAGTTACAATAGCCAAAAACAAATGGAAATGTAGAAACTTTACCTAATTGAGAAAGTCACTTGAGTAAACCTATCATCAACACCATTTCTTCATCCAAAATAACTTCAAAGCATCCAAAGAACCAAATTGAAATGATTAAGGCAATCTCCAATGTCTCTAATGCATAGACTTAACTTCACCTTCAAAATCTGGGATGAGTAGATGGATTCATCTCACTTTCACTCTCAATCTATTCTTCACGTTCTTGTGAGAAATCCCCAATTTGAAATATCGAATTTGGCCCTAAAATGGCCAAGTTATGTACAATCCTGTGTACAAGGGCATTTTTATAAGGGTAATTTACAGCGCCACCCCCTGGAGAATGCCAATATTATAGGAACACCCCCTCTCTTTCACCAAATTAGACTCAGACCCCCTACCGTCAGTCTCCGTTAAAGAATATATTTTATATGCTGATGTCAGCTACTGTTTTTTATATTAAATACCAAAATGCCCTTACTAAATGTGAAGTACCTAAAATGCCCATCTAATAAGTCCTATCCTCAAATCAATGGTTATTGTACCTTTCTCCCAGATTGAGCACCGGCGGTGGCAGCTGTATCAACGATCACAGCGGCGGCGGCTGCAGGATCCCATGTTTATTGTACCTTTCTCCCAGATCGAGCACCGGCGGTGGCAGCTGCATCAACGATCACGACGACGGCGGCGGCGGCAGGATCCCATGTTTACTGTACCTTTCTCCCAGATCGAGCACCAGCGGTGGCAGCTGCATCAACGATCACGACGACGGCGGCGGCGGCAGGATCCCATGTTTACTGTACCTTTCTCCCAGATCGAGCACCGGCGGTGGCAGCTGCATCAACGATCACAGCGATGGTAATCTGATCTTGAAAGAAACCAGGCTGGATGCAGTGGTGGGCTTTAAATCTGATCACTCAAGAAAATGGATTTTTGGTTTCTCTCAAAGAGAAAAATGGTTGAAACGGTTCGGTAGAGTTAGCAACTGAGGTCAAGGGAAGACCTTTAAATCTGATCGCTCTCCCCCACCCTTGTCGTTGGTTTTGCTTCCTTCCCCATTTTCATTTTCAAGAGTTGACCTTTAAATCTAATCACTCAGAAGTTGAAATTGTGAAAACAATAATAAATCTAAGAGGAGAAGAAGAAACAGATCTGCTGCGGGATATTAGGGATGATCAACTCTGCTCAGAACTTGAAATTGTAACTGCATAAAAGCTTATCATTTTACTTATCGGAATCGTGTTTGCTTCCCAGATCTGCAATGCTTGTTAGTGGCGGTGACATTAGCGGCGGTGATCACTCGATCCTTTTCCATTTTCGATCTGGAGGAATTTTTTTCTGTAAAGATTGAAAATCCATGACTAAGCATTTGGGTTTTTTTATTTAGAGAACCCAAGTCAACCGAGAGAGAGAGAGAGAGAGAGAGAGAGAGAGAAGCTGGAACCGCCAGTGACCGGAGAAGAAGCTGAACCGCCAGTGACCGAAGCTGCCTGTGACCGGAGAAGAAGCTGAACTGCCAGTGGTATCTGCTGTTGCAGTGAGAGGTAAGGTACAATATGATTGTTTATTTGTTTCAATTAAAAGGGTAAAAATGTCATTTCAAATTTTTCTTAACGGAGACTGACGGTAGGGGGTCTGAGTCTAATTTGGTGAAAGAGAGGGGGTGTTCCTATAATATTGGCATTCTCCAGGGGGTGGCGCTGTAAATTACCCTTTTTATAAATATGAGGCACTTATTTGACACGTGTCACTTCATTAGTGGTTGGTGAAACACAATAAACTGGCATCTTCCATATCAGCCGTTGGATGGCTTTCAAAAAGTGAGAATCACAGGATTAAAACAAATGGAATATTTGTAATTCAAAGCATAATCCAATCCCCAGATTCAATGAGATCATCTCAAATAGAATCTTTTAAGTAGTGAATTTAGCACATGCGAATTAACATCCACATAAGTGATTCAGTGTTGCACTGCACATGAAATCTTCATACACTAGCCTAATGACAAGCTGGGCATAAGGATCTGACGGAAATTTAACCCATGCCTTGATCAAAACTATGCAAATAGAATCTTGCATAAAAATAGACAATCCAATGGCCTGTAATGCTCTGTTTCCGAATTTTGAAGTGCCGAAATGCATCACAGTCGACCCAACACCGAGAGGTTATAGAAATTTGAAGTTTAAAAAAAAACTTCTTTGAGACAATTCGGTGAACACCTTGCACCCACTTCGTCCTTGTCTTCTCCTCCTTTTCTCCTTTTTTTTTTTTTTTTTTTTTTGGGAAGACAAGCACTTGAAACCTCCTCCATGGGGTTGTTCCTTTGAAGCACTCGCCTTTGTCTTCTCCCTATTCTTCTTCTTCTTTTTTTTTTGTTTTTTTTTTTAAACAAAACAACACTTGAAACCTCCATGGGCTGTTCCATTTACACCATCCACCCACTTGCTTGTTCAACATATGGCAGTGGCCTTGTACACCCAAGAATCCCATGATAATGATATTGGCCTTTGCACCCATCCGCGCACACACTGGCTACTCCAACTAAACCACTTGTCACCATGCCAACTCAATAGCCCATGTGTCGTGCACATCTATGTCACATCATCAATCACACATCATACATTACGCTACGCCTCCAAACTCATTTGAAACCACCGCATAAGTTATGTTGCCAACAATGACAACAATGCCACACAACATAGTACTTTCCAATGCAACAATTATCACAACGCCAACGCCAACGCCAACGCCACATGCCTAACAAAACTTTTTCCACCACCCACATCCAGTGGTTGAAAAGCACGATCGACCATATGCCGTTCATAAAAATTAGATCTTTTATTTTATTAAAAATAACTAGGAACTACATTGTGTGAAGAAAAAAAAATGGACATCTAACACTACTAATACTAATGGTAATTATTGGTATGAATATTTCCAAGAACAATCAAATGAAAGACACATTATGTTAGAGATCAACTACAAGAGCTCAAGTGACAAGTGGAACTAGTATCAAGCGTTTTTCACCAAGGTTAAATGAAATTGGGACTTGAAGAGTAGTATATTAAGGGTCTAGATTTAGGTTTTATTTTATCACATAATATAATTTTGTGATCTTAAGTTGTAAGGTTTTCCAATGTATAAGGACTCTAATACTAAGTGGTATATCTGTCCAATTGGGATAGAATGTTGTAGTCTTTCCAGGATTGAGACTTGACCAAACTTGTCAAGTTACGAAGAATGCGTAGATCTAGTAGTTTTTTTTTTTTTTTTTTAATAAAAAAAGTGCTCTAGATTATATTCAATTGATTCTCAAAATCAATATATATATATATATATATATATATTGAGAACTAAAAACTAATTCTTTCATGCATGCAACTCAACACATGGTGGAGCCCATTTCATCCAAGATTGTTTTCATTTCATTGTATTTTTAAGCATGAGGCATGCAAATCGCTATATTAATGTGTTTTTATTTGTTATAGATTTTAATCCTCGCAAGTTAACAAAAAGAAATGGAGAAAAAAAATTAAACCAAATTATTGCTTATGTTCTAAGCATAGAAAGTCAATGTTCAATTTAAATTCTACAAGAATAATTTTCCACAGTTTATCTTAGTCTCTTTTTATTTTTATTTTTTATTTTTTTTGTTAATTAGAAAATGCAATTTAAATCCATTTCCATTTACATATATTTGTTTGTTTGTTTTAGGTAAAAGGTTTTACGCACAATCACACATGTATATGACCGTATATTCATTCGTTGGATTAGGGAGAGAGGGATGTGTTATTAAACTTTTCCCCCACCCCCATCCAATGGTTGAAAAGCACGATCGACCATATGCCATGCATAAAAATTGGATCTTTTATTTTATTAAAAATAACTAGGAACTACACTGTGTGAAGAAAAAAAAAAATTGGACATCTAACACTACTAATACTAATGGTAATTATTGGTATGAATATTTCCAAGAGCAATCAAATGAAAGACACATTATGTTAGAGATCAACTATAAGAGCTCAAGTGACAAGTGGAACTAGTATCAAGCGTTTTTCACCAAGCTTAAATGAAATTGGGACTTGAAGAGTAGTTTATTAAGGGTCTAGATTTAGGTTTTATTTTATCACATAATATATTTTTGTGATCTTAAGTTGTACGGTTTTCCATAATGTATAAGGACTTTGACACTAAGTGGTATATTTGTCCAATTGGGACAAAATGTTGTTGTCTTTCCAGGATTGAGACTTGACCAAACTTGTCAATTTATGAAGAATGCGTAGATCTAGTATTTTTTTTTTTGGTAAATAAGAAAAAGGCGCTCCATTGTAGTGATCATAGCCCCAGGGCAAGCCCCTGTACAAGAAGGGGCGCTTCCACAGGACCAATGGTCAATAGTGGGCATGCCAAGACTCGAAACCACAACCAACCGACTCGAGCGATGATGGGTTGAGGGCATTTTCACTACTGGGCTACCAACCTCATTGGTAGATCTAATAGTTGGGTAAGTCAAAATTGGCCCAATATGTCCTTGGACATGTTAGAGTGGAAAGGGTAAAGTTATCTGTATGAAGAAATGTTCAAAAAACAGGAAAAATCAAGACATTTAGGCCCTCGAAGAAGGATCTAACTCTTTTATAATTTGGTAGAAGTGGTAGCACATATCCAACTTCCTGAAACACTGGGCACAAACCTCAACACACATGCGCGTGCCATAAAAACAAGCTTCTAGGGCTATTTGTTTGGACCTTGCATACTGGGGTCGATGGCTTAAAGGTTGTTGGTGAAAATGTAAAACCGGAAGAGCAACGACTCTAGCCATGGTCGACCACGACTAGTTGGCGGTCGACCACGAATTCTCCAACAACTAGAAAAGGACTAGTTTTCTAGATGTTGGAATGGGGTAATTTAATGGAGCTCTTAAGGCAATTTTGCTATAAATTCACAACGGTGATCGTAGATCAGCTCGACCACTAGCCTAGGCTAACTCATGCTAAATCATAATATCTTCAGGTCAATTTGTTGTGAGGATCAACCATGCATTGATTTGTAACTCAAAACCATTTCAGAGGTTATCTTTAAGCTTTCGATTTGTAGATTCACCTACCTAAAGCTTTTGGAAATGGATTAATCGTCCAAGAAGACACCTAGGTCTGATTGTAAACCTAGGAAAAACCAAGATTTGTTCGAAGCCCATGAAACAATTGTTAGGGTTTGAATATCACCTACGAAAAAACCAAATTGAAAGTGGAAAATATAAGGGCCAGTTTGATAATGTTTCTGCCGTTTCTTGAAAAGCCCGTTCAATAATGTTTCTGCCTTTTCTGTTTCAAGAAACGGCAGAAACAGAAATTACTGTTTCAAGAAATAGAAATAGAAAAGAAGGTGTTTGATAATACTTGTTTCTAAGGTAGGCTCACTGTCGATTAGATTTGTAACGCGTCAGACGGCTCCGATCTCATCTCTAAACTTTGGATCAAACGTTGTTCAAACATGACGACGATGCCACTGCCATGGACGACGAAGATGAAGACATAGATCCATCCATCGCAGCTTCAATGTGCTTCTTAAGGCACAAGAAAAAATTCCTCGAACCCAGTTCGTTCAGCTTCTCCTCCCGATTCAAACATGTTCCAATTAATATAACCTCACCGCTGCCATAATCAGATCCCCAACCGTCGACTCCAGTGACATCACCACGTGTACATCTCCCAAACTCCCCTGTATCATTACATTCAACAGCAACTTTGTCATCCTAGCCGGCCTCTCTGGAAAATTTTCTTGCAATTTTTCGGCAGAAAGCAAATCTAGAACAGTCTTCGGCCGGCGAATCTCAGCGTCAATCAAATTGGGATAGGCTCAGCCGTGAAAAGACGCTGCCATGTTCCCTAATTTCCTCTGCCTCCCATTCTCTTCAATCCCTCGTCGGTGCCCACTCTTGCAAGGGCTCGACATATTTTCTTGACTATCAATCAATCACCTCAAGTGACAGTAACGGAAGAACCTGGGGTGGGGGAAGTCGAGAGCAGAGGAAGAGCTTAGGCTCTCTAATTCCATGTTGTTCACAGTGATCATAACCAGAGGTATAGAGACGTAGAAAAAAAAGGGCTTGTGAGGGTTGAAGGTCTTGGAGGGAGCAACAACGACTTTGCTTCAGCCCTACTCTTGCCCTCACGATTTTTGGGCACCAAAGTTGTTCCCAGAAACGACAAAACAAGTCATGTCCGTTTCTAGGAACAGAAATCACCATAAATTTTGATTTCTATTTATGAAAACAGGAGAAACGGAATGAGTTTGTCAAACACTTTTTGTTCCGTTTCTGTCGTTTTTGTGTCTTTCTGTCATTTCCTGACATATAAATGGTAGAAACGTGTTTCTTGAAAAGTTATCAAACGGGCCCTAAGTATTAGGAGTACTTGGTAGTGAACGTTGGCAAAGGAATCAAACCATTCTAAATCTTCTCTCCCTTGACGTGATTATTTTTATTAATTTGTTTCCTATCTCTTATTTCTTGAGAGTATCAACACTCAATTCACCCCCTCCTGGGTTGCTAGACAATCCAATACCACTATGTTTTGAGGCTCAGTGACCTGATAATCCACTAACCCTTATAGGTGGCATTACTAGCATTCTAAATTGTAGCATTTGGTATTAGGTCGAATTAGGAAGAGGGACTCATGTTAGCATGGTTAACTCATCAATATTAGATACATTTTTTTTTTCAACTAAATTTTTTTTTTTTTTTTTGGTCTCCTTTCTAGGATCAAAATATTTTGAACACTATTAATATTTTATATTTTAGTTCTATATAATACACATATTTTTGTAAGGTATGAATACATGTTTTGAATTAAATTTATCACTCTATGAAACTTCAAAGCATATTCTTAAAAAAAAGAATAATAAATAAAATAATATAAAGCATACCCAAATACATTTGTCATCATGGTAGCATTATAAATTAAAATATCGGGTATGAATTATAAGTATCTCACTATGAATTCAAATAAATAAAAATTCCAAATTGCCAAAATTTATTTGTCGGAGTTAAAAGTTACAAACCTAACATAACACACATTTTTTTCCTTAGAAATATTAGCTTTTTTCCAATGTCATAGTTTTAGTTGGTATCAATTTTTACATGCACGTATAGTTTCAATTAAAAAAAAAAATAGTAATAATTTGAACTTGATAGAGGAAGAGATAAAATTTGAAGTGTGGATGATGCTTCTTTTGTTTTGTTTTTGTTTTTTATTTTTTAGACAAATAGATGAATCTCGACAAATAATAAAAATATGAATGAATGATAAGTCAAGGATGCTTGAGTTGCTAGGCGATTGATGAGTAGACATTGTTAGATTGCTTCTGAGAGTACTATTGCCACCGGTTCCCCGTTTCATAAATTTTCTATGTTTTTTGATGAGTAATGCTTCTTTTAAGGCCCTCTTTGGTATCATTTTTCTTTTTTATTTTTGTCTATTTAAAAAAAAATATTAATAAAAATCATTTTTTATCAAAACATAAAAATAGTTTGGTAATTACAAGACAAAAATGGTTTTTTTGCGGGAAATAGATTTTGTATCCCAATGTGTAAAATGGGTTTTTGAATTAAATGAGTGAAGAGATGTCCCATTCACCCATCTTCCTCATAACTTTTATTCCCCACTTTCTCTTTTGTAATTCGAAATCTGATCTGCTCAGATCTGAAATCGCAAATAGCCTTAAGGGCCTTGTTGCAGCCTGCTATGGCCAGCCCTCAAGGGCAGCACCTGTGGCTGCTATGTGTGATTGGTCACGACTAGTGGGCAATTGGTCGGTCCTCTTCTCCTCCACTTGCAGATCTGAATGCCTACAGAAAATATCTTTATTAAAAAAAAAAAAAAAAGAATGCTACAATCGATTGATGGAAGGAGAACAAAAGGATGGAAGTGGGGATCGACTGCTGTTAGAGTCGACTATTGCCGGCAATAACCCCCATCACCAAAAATGATGGATTTACAGGGAGGAGAACAAGTGTGTTGGCTGTTGAGGGTAGGGATGGAGCAGAGATGAGTTTCTACTTGTTTTTCATAAAATAGAACGAAATGACATTTTCACCCTCCATTTTGGGAGGTATAAACATGTGCTCATTATTGTTCAATGCAAAAACAACTGAAAGTGGTTTCAGTGAAAAACCATAAATGGCTTTCAAGTTCCTTTTGATTTTTATGTTTTTTTAACATTTTTTAAATAGGAATAGGCTTCATAAACAATACCAAATGCACCTAAAAATGATTTTTGAGGAAAAAATCAAAAAGGAAAATGATACCTAAAAGGGCCTTAATAATTTGTAGAAGGATCTTTGCATGGCCTAGCTTGGAAGTTCTTTATCCATGCCCGTTTATTTTTCCCATTTGGCAAGGTTATGTGGCAATAACATATAGACATAGTCTTGATTCACCACTTTTTAAATTTCAAAGTGGGATTCAATCATACACTCCATCATTTATTGACATTTTTCATTACATTTTCAACAATTTATTTATTTTCTATCATTTTTCATTATTTTCATATTTTCAATTTTTTTCAAAAGATTCATAGAAAAAAAAAATTAAAAATATTACTAAACCCTAATTTCAACATGTTGTCAGTTCCTTAGATACTGAAACTGACGTGAGAATAAAACCAAGATTGCATCTGACTCTAAAATATGACCCCATCATGGAGGAAGACTGCCCTAAGCAGGTGGGTTGTGTAAAAACCAGTCTCAAATTAATCAGATTTAAAAATGTGAGCCCTTAGGCTAATGCTGAACCTAGATAATAAGGCCCCGTTTGTCAAATAAATAAAAGAGGTGGAAAACTTGTGAGTGTGAGTCTCACATGTTGTGGGTTGCATTAATAAGGAAAGAAAAATGAAGGAAATAATAGAATATGCAATTTTTATTGGGTTAAAATTTGGTGGGAGATAGAGGAAATGAAGATGGGATGAGACTATATGGGAAAAAGAGGAAATATAAGGAGAGAGACACAAAATCAATTTTTCATGAATAGTGACTTGGAAGTGGGTGGGATGGGAAAAAGTTAGTGCCTCAGCAACATAAAACAATAATTGTATTTATAGAATTTGTCTGTTAAGTTTCTCACTCTACTTAGCCAAATACTCATATTTGTGGTAGTTTGTGGGAAACAAGTATAACTTTTTCACTAATTTACCATTTTTACTTTTTTTTTCTATCAAACAAACAAACAAACAAAATCTTCAAAGAGGCAAAAAAAGGAAAATGTTTTCCTTTTCTTCCATCATGGATGGAAAAAAAAATATACATTCATCTAAGGTGTTTTTTTTTTGCTAACAACAGGTATCTAGGCCTTCTGCCTAACTAGTCCCACAGGCCCATACTGACCCTACAACCACATGGATTGGGTCATACTGGGGTTGAATGGGAACCATTCAGCTTTCACTGAAAGCAGTGAAGAGTACTAAACACCCCCGTATGAGTGACCCAAGGTGTGCCTAGTAGGAGTCAAACTTAGGACGTTTGAGTTTACGGCTCGTACCAAGTTTGTTGCTCACAAATTGCGCTACCCCCTTGGGTTATTATTGTTATTTTCCTATCAAAATGAAGTTAAAACTATCCCTCTCCTCATACTGTGTCTATTTTACTACCCTAATAACTTATGATCAAGGAATTCTCCTATACCATAGATGAAAGGAAACTGAGTCCAACAAAAAAGGATCAAAAAGGTTGTGGAGTTGCCGGACCATTGAACATGGGTTCAAACCTAATCGGACCTCCATGGAACTTACATAAACGCTGGCAGTTTGGTCCATGGTAGGGAAATGACCTTTGGCGCTTTGGGCCATGATCCTAGGTTTGGACCAGGCAGTTAGTCCATTTGGGTCGTTCAAGAAGTCAAGAATTGTACCAAAAAAAAAAAGAAGTCAATAATTAAGAATTAAGAATTATTAGTTCACCAAGCAACCTAACATAAGGAAGGAATATACCTATTTCATAATTTGAACTTTAAATTTGCTTCAAGCTAAGAACTTCGTTTGAAGTAATTAATACTTTTAATGCTTCCTTTAAAAACCAGGGACTCGCAGCCCGTAAAGTGAGTAAAAGTAAGCTTTTGTCGAAAGATTTAAGATGTGGGACTTGAGAAGGAACTGGAAAATTAATGGTGAAGAAGATAACTGCCTTTGTTGAGAAGTATTAGGCGTACTCTCTCTCTCTCTCTCTCTCTCTCTCTCTCAACTTGACTAGCGAGACAGGTAAGAAATATCATTACTCAAAATAAATAAAGGGGCAGCGTTTCCTGGATTCAACTCCTCTGTGTCGTAACATGGTGTTTGGCACGTATCCAATGGTCAGAAAAGCCTTGGCATGGAGCCCAAGGCAATCACACACAGCCTAAGGCGTTTCTAGGCGTTGGATATGCACCGGATACCATGTTGCGCCATAGAGGATCAAATCTGTGTTTCTCTCCATGAGAGGCTGTTGGTGCAGACACAGGGGTGCATGCCTCATGGTTATTACACTCCCCCATTGTGTGGCATAGGGCTTTTTGCGGACAAAACTTTGTCCCATAAATAAAATATGGGAAAAGGGTGGGAATACTAGCGGGTTACATTGGAATTAGGAATTCTAGCATTTGTTGACCGTTAGATGAAACAAGCAATTTCATCCGTTAATACTCATTGCCTAAGACAACCTGCCCACCACTGGCTCTCTAAATCTCTCTTCTTCTACTTCTTCGCATCTGTCTCCATTTACGTCTCCATCTTCGGCTTCCACTCCCTCCCTTCGTCGTCTTCTTCACAAAATCATTGCAACCCACCTTCGCGTCTCCTTCTCCCTCTCCTGCTCCCGCTCCTGCTCCCACCCTTAATCCATCGTTCACCCCAACCCTCTCCCCTCCTAATTCATCGAGCAGCAGACCAGTGAGCAGTGACGAGAGAGACCTACGAGCAACAACAAGCTACCAGTGGCCAGCGACTTGTGACATCGACCAGCGACCTCGATCCCAAAATTTAGGTACGGTGCTCCTCTATTCACTTCTTTCTCTTCTTTTTTATTTTTGTTGTTGTTGTTGTTCTTCTTTACTTACTTGCGAAAGGTGGCTTCCTTGTTTCAGTTGATTTCTACCAATCTTGTTCATGAAACGAATCTCTGAATTTAGCATTCAAATAGATAGCCCCCAAACCATCAGACAAAACCACGATTTGAGAGAGATTGAACTGTTGCTTCGATTCGAAACTGAGATGGATCCCCTTAAACTCTGCTTCAAGGGCGCTACCACATTTTCCTCTCCCTGTTCTTGCTTGGATCTATGGTGAAACTGATAACATTAAATGTTTTAACATTCCTTTCCCTAGTGATTGTGGTGAGAGAGAAAGAGGGCCATTGAAAAGCATAACAAGAGGTATGAAACTCGAGCAGCAGCAACACAACATAGTTGCAAGGGCAGGGAGAGAGAAAGAGGGGGAGAGAAAAGGTGTAGCAGAGGTGGAGTGAGAGTTTGAACCTATTACCTCCATCCAACGGTTATATTTAGGATGAACAAATCCTACGGTTAATATCCCACTAGCATTCCTAATTTCAATGTAACCCGCTAGCATACCTATCCCTCTCCCATAAAATATATACCGCAAGGAGTCCAAGTATTATTGTCACAAGGTTTGTGACTTTTCCAAACATCACAAGACACCTATTATGTCACTTAAATAAATTGTGAGCATTCCAACCAAATAGAGAGAACCTACTTCATATTAGTCGTGTATCAAATTTCATAGTTTAATTCAATCAAATATTCGCCATTATGTGAACTAATGTGAACTATCCCAAGTTTGAGCACGATTAGACAATTTCAATCGGAAAATCCATGATAATGAACAGCTCCGATTTGTCTTGCGACTTCTGAAAACGTTACGTAACCTTGTGATACCAATAACTCCTTGAAAAATTTATAAAGTAAACAAGTATGAGCTCTATTTCACGTAGACACATCTATTGATTGTCATGTAGCAGGTTGTGAATTTATGAAAAGGTATAAATGTCACCAGTAGTAGTGACTAGGGATGTCAAGCAGTCGGGCTGGGTCCGTTTTGATAGGGCCTAGTCGGGCTCGGTCAATTTCTAGGGCTGTACCATGAACGCCCATTTAGCTAAACGGGTTTAGATAGAGCGGGCATAGTACGGTTGATAACTTGGCCGATCGATCTCGCGCTTTAATCAGGCCTTAACCAGGCTATGGATTGGGTATAGACCTATTTAATTTTAAACGGGCTTTAAATAGGTCCTTTTTAAAATTGATCTTTTAAATATCCTTGAAGAGGAATACCAATAAAATGAGGCAAAGATGGGCATAGCAAAAAAAGATCCCATAATTAAAATGGATTAAGCCAAAGATGTGTCAAGCAACTAAGTTACTAAGGTACTCGGTCTTTAACCCAAAGGACTCAAATCAAGTAAACTATGCCTACACAACTCAAGTTTATCAAGTTCAAATCAATTAAACTATGCCCGAAAAAGATGAATGTTCAGATGACAATCACCACCATCTCAACTGTATATATCACATAGCCTTAGCACTAAATACAAGTAATATTGAAAAAAAATAAAAAAATACAAGTAGTATTAAAGAGGTCAGGCTAGGTTGGGCTCAAAGGAATCGATTCAAGTCGGCTTGTAAATGTGTCGAGTCGATCGAACTCCCGTCGGGCTAGGTAGCTGCACTGTGTACTACCTATTTATAAACGTTTTAATAGGGCAGATCTAAGTCAGGCCATAAACATGTCGTGCTCGATCGAGCCTGGAATTGACACCCCTAGTAGTGATATTTGGATTTTTCTTTAAATTGATTAATCAGCATTAGATATCAATGAAAGGAAGGATATCACCATTTTTTTTTTTGGATGGTTAAATACGAGTATATTGATAATAAAGCTGGATGCTTTTTGAGATATTTATTTTGAGAAAATATGCTTGTAATCAAAGTAATAAACTAAGAAGTTGTAACCTTATTATTATTATTATTCTTTTTTTTACCATTTTAAGATAACACGTATCCCTGTCACCCCCCACCCCACCCACCCCACCCCCCCCCCCCCCCAAAAAAAAAAAAAAAGAAGAAAAGAAAGTTAAATCTTATCTTATTGTATTATACTTTTAGGAATATTATTAGCCACAGTTAAAAGAATATGTTACAACTTTTTAGTTCACCATTTAGGCAACAACAAGTTGCACACTTTAATTTTCTTTAGGTCTCTAAAAGGGGTTATCCTTGAAGGATAAGGGCCTAGATGGCTTGTGCTATGATTGCCAAACTCGGGAAAAGCCCACCCCATGGGCTCAGTGGCCCAATAGTTTCATTATAAGATTGAAGAAGGTTAGGTTAGGTTCTTTCAATGTGGGAGCTTTATGATGTTAAGCTGCAAATGGACCAGCACGGGTCACCATATGCCAACCTCCCAGAGCTTGTGTCCAGTGAGATGGCTATGATATTTGTACAGACCCAAAAAATTGTGAAAGATAAATTACATCTAATGGACACGAGAGAGAGAGAGAGAGAGAGAGAGAGAGAGAGAGAGAGAATAGATTCCTTTTGGCAACTCTATCGGACATTCTATGAGCTATGTCTACTAACACTTTTGATTCAACAAGACATACACTTGAAACTACTTATTTGATTCCTCTACACAGCCTCAACTCAATAATATAAGAAATTAAGAAACATACACCACTATGCCATTTTCTAGCTTCTCCCCTAAAAAAAGTTTCAAACTGAGCTAATTAATTAACCTTTCTGCAGTCCAATCTAACCTCTTGTCCACCGGTGAGGCTGCTCATCTTGATCATGGACTTCACAAAAGCTTCATTGAAGGCCTCTTTGGAGGTAGAAAATTCGGAAACAAGCCCTTTGGTCCCTGAGGTAGTCAGCAGGGATTGATCCGAAGAGAACAAGCTCTTTCCCTGTAGTAATAGCTTGAAATATGTGTTATCAAAGGTAGTGGGACTAGTATCCATGGATGAACCTGCATTCTTTGCTGTGTTTCCCAGAGGACAGATGCTTCTCAGGTTGGAGGCAAACCCCGGCGCCAATGAAGGGTCTATATCATGACTGGCGTCGAATTTATGGATTCTGTTCTGGAACGATGAACAGTGAGCGAATCCCAGGGTATGACCTCCTGTATCCATACATTTATATATATAATAAGAAAAGAAAGGTAGAATAGTCCAAGAAAAGATATGCTATAAATATATATATGAATTCATTTATATAGTAGTATGATAGTATTATTAATTGGGACTGAATCAACTGGACCAGTTCATCAGACTGGTTCAACTATTCATGTCCAACCATTATTTTTATTATTTGTTTTTTAAATTAATTTTATCAAGGGACAATTTTTTTTTTTGTGTGAGAGCGACCATTATGCCATAGACACAGGGGTGTGCAATGACCACTATGGCCCTCCTGGAGACATGTGCCCTTGTGTTTGGACGCAAGCGCAGCTCTCAGACAGAAAATACTTACCCTTTTATCAATAAGCACCCTTGGAGAATAGTGTGTAATTGTTCTTAATTAATTAATTACCTGAGAGAGCCACCAGGTCGGCCATGGATAAACCTCTCTGAGAGAAGCTTTGCTGCAATTGAGATATGTTGAACGTGGGAGCTGGTAGTTGTCTGGTTTCAGTGGCCTTAGAAACTCTACCATCTTTTCTTCCCTTGGGTACTTCCCAAGTGGGACCTCCAGACTAAGAAACACCAACAAATCCAACCATACATACATATATCACAAAGTGTCATAGTTGAGAGAGAGAGGGAGAGAGAGTATTAATTATTGTGCCTTACAATGACAACAGCATCCCTTGCAGCAAGAGCCAATACATCAGCACAAGAAACGATACCAGGGCACAGAGCTTCTACTGCTTTCTTTGCATCATCGATGACATAAAATGCATGCAAGGAAATGTTAGGAGGCCCATCTTTCTCGGCAGTGTTCTGTCCTACTGAATTCAACAGCACTGAACCATCGCACCCCTTCATATAACATCAAAACCAAACCAAAAAAATTGAACCAACTCGACTCAGTTAATTGAACCAAATTAATTAATGATCCAAGAATTAAGATAGGGAAAGAAGAAAGAACAAAATAATTGGCATTACTCTTATGAAACAATCATGAAAATGCATCCGGAGAAGTGCCGCCGGTACAGTCTTGTCATTCGCTGCCGCCTTTTTTACGACATCGGTTATGGCTGACTCGAACCCGGGACATGTTTTCTCATAGTAGTTTAAGCTCAGCCCATCACCTAGGGACCAAAGTGAGAGGAGAAGGAGGGTGGAAAGCATTTGAACTATGGCTGCCATTTTCTTAAGAGTATATAATTCTCTCTCTCTCTACTAATTCTGTGTTGATGAAGAGAAAGAAATAGCAAATGGTTATTTATAGGGAAGAAAAGAGACATTTGGTACAGAGAAGGTGGTGGTAGTGGTTGTTCTAGTAAGCACAATTGGTAAGCAAAAAGAAAGGTGCGATAATGGAGTAGTGGATTTGAAGCATCCATATTAGACGACAAACACATATAGGCCAAATTTGTTTTTGGATCGAATCTGATAGAGAAATGAAATTTAATTAACCCTCCATCATTCTAATATTATTTTCATGTCAGATTGTGGAATTCATTTTTATTAGATCCATAAACCACCAATAATACCAAACTAGACACCAAAACCCTAATCAATTATAAACATATATATAAAACCCAAGGTACCTGCTCCTCCTGCTTATAATCTATTAAAAAACAAATATATACAGGACATTTTTGGTCGTCCTGTATTGCCTCGAGTATATATAGGAGTGTCAATCGGTCGGGTCGGGTTGGGTCAGGTCAGTTTCCCTCGGGTCTAATTGGGCTTTTCCATTTAAAGATCTTGCATCGTGAGTGGTCCGTTCAAATAACTCGGCATCATAGGCGAAGCATGGTCTCATTTAGAAATGGTCAGTTAGGTAGCAATTAATCTTAATCGAGCTCAACTGGCCTTAAATGAGCTTTAAACAAGACATGTCGAACTGAGTAAACAGACTTTAAAAGTATTGGGCTGAATCGGACTACTAATAGATTATTCCCGGTCAGATGCTTGTCGGGTTGCACCATTGCAACCAAGAACGACCGTTTATAATCAGGTCAGGCTTGAATCCAACACATTCATTAAATGAGCTAGACTGGTTTCGTGCTTGATCAATTGGGCTCGGCTGGACTATGGATGTGGGTTCGGAATTGAAACCCCCAAGTATAAACACTATTAGAAGAGGTAAAAACGAGGTGGTCAATGATACAATGGAGTAGCTAGCGAGAACTTGCTAGCTTAAAGCTAGCTTAGTGTCGTTATAGAAATAACTTCATTAATTAACCTAACTAAAATGTTCCCCTTTTAAGGATAATAATGGATGGTGACTGTCATATCAAAATTTTCAAGAATTTTTTCTTGGTTGAGGGGTGGTGTTTGATATAACGACATATCTATGTCACATCTGATAGAATGAAACCATTAGAGACATGGGGTCATGGTAGAGCACCAGAATTAGTTAAATGTTGTAACATTATTGAGGTGGAATTGAAGAGAATATGTTCGGTAGTTAGAGTTGAACTATCAAAGAGGTTCTACCTTGACTTATACTGTTGAAGCGTAATCTGCAAGTTTCCTAGCTCCTTTATCTAGGTCGGCAGGTAACTAACAAATTAACGTATTAGAGTGGATGTGATTAGACCCAAAGAGATAGACGTAAAGACTTGGATTTGCATGTGATTAGTATCTGGCCAATAACTCTATGTCGTGAGTCCGTGACTAGTGACTCTTCTTTAATCGGGGTTGCATGGTTCTCTGAATTTCTGGAATTCTGGAATATATAAATTAACAAACTCGTGTATTTTGCCTAGAGGTTGCAGGTCTCGTAATAGTAGTAGTAGTTAGTGAGAGTCACCCAACCTAACCTAATTAGGAGATAAGATCTGCTGCTCGTATAATCATTTGATTGTACAAGTGTAGGGAAGGTTGTGTCAGATTATTGAGAAAGCAAACCTCAGTGTTGCCTTCTTAATAAGAGAACTTTCAATCTATCACCTGTATGAAATATTCCTGATACCTGAAACAAAAATTGTTAGAAAAATTGGTGAGCTGAGTCGTGTCACTTGATACTGTCCTTAAGACCGTAGATGCCCCCCTATGGTGCAATCGGGAATATTACAAATGGACATGTTAAAATCCAACAAAACCCAAGAGAAGCAAAATTAAGAACACACTTGAATAACTCAAATGACTTGTTCCGTGTTTTACAAATGCTAATGCTCCCCCTATTTATAAGACAATTTGGATGAGGAGTAAAAGAAAGTAATTAAAGAACTTTAAAATCAAAGTGAATAAATTGATACTTAAAGATATGAGATTAAAGATCTCTCAAATTTAATCTCTCAAAATCTGAAGAATTGCTTCCTCAAGAAGCTTTTGTGTAGAGATATAAAGTGTCTCAAAAACTTAAAAGAGAAAATGCCTTAAGGAGCTTCAAAGGATAAATTACGTATTAGCAACTGTAGTATTTAATAACCATTTTATAGAGAGACTTAAAGAATCTCTAAAACTGAAGGAACAAGTGTTTTGAATCTTAATTTGTGTTTTAAAACTTGCATTAAAAACCAACAACGAGTCATCATCCAACACTTATCCTAATTTCTGTCATTATAAGGATAAAGAGGTGTATATTTAAAAATAAAAAAGGCAAGTGTTAGTTGTTGACTCTTACGACTAGGTGATCCGTTTTCCTTAATCATAACTAATTTAAAATAAAAGATGGATAATCATATATTTCATGTGAGAAAGTGTTTAGTGTGAGAATCAATGGGAGTGCATGAGGAAGCTATAAAGGTGTTAGTTTTCATTTTATGGGGGTTGGTTGGTCATTTTGTCCCTTCATGGGTCTGATTGTAAGAGCCACACCCTCATACAGAATACCTTTTTCCCATATTTTAAAAATTTTTTTTTTGCCAAAGTGGGGAAACCCTAGCCGAAACACTAACAAACATCATAAAAAAGGTTACGATCAGTTAGGCATCAACTTCCTAACAATGTTAGAACAAATAGTCACGTACAGATCATATGAAGTTGGTGACTATATTAATTTGGTCTAACATTGTTGGGAAGTGATTTTAATGAATATCTATGGCAAGGTCCTTCTCCTCCATCTCTAACCTAGGTAAGTGATTTTATTTGTAACAATGCTTGGAATTAGTTTGTTATCTGTATTGCTCTCACTCTCCATTGTGCCTCACATTCTAAACATTCCAATTTCCTTAGAACAAGATATTTGGTGTTATAAGCTCTTTAAAATAGGGAACTTCACAACCAAATTGGCTGCTAAATACTTATCTGCTAGTTCAACTACTAACCGAGTTAGATTATCAAATAGGTGTGCTTGCTATCTCTTTGCTTTCACCGGTGGCGGTTTCTATAGAAACTCGAACTTCACCCGAAATTTAAGATATTTTTCTGAAGACTAGCTCATGGAGGGGTTCCTACCAAGGATATCCTAGGAAGATGGATGGCATCGATTCAATCTGTGGATTGTGTCACAACAAGCAGGAATCTATTGGTCATATTTTTCTTTATTATGAGTTTGCTAAAAGAATTTGAGCTGCAAGCCCTTTGTGACTACGAAATGAAGCTTTTCTAAGGCTTTCTTTTAGTATGTTATTATGCACTTTCTACAATCTATTCCTGAGGACAAATTACCTAATTTTTTCATTACCCTTATCATTATATGATATTATTTATGGATACATAGGAAAAAGGAGCCTTATACTCATGATAAACCAAATCCCCTTGTGATTCTTCACTCTATGAACCAATGGACTGATCAAGCAAGCAACCTATCTGAACCTACCCAGGTGAACTCATCCCATATGACTCCCCTCTCTCCGCAATCTTATCTTTTGTGAACACACCAACATTGGTTTGTGTGTGAATCACTGATAAGAACAATAATATCTCTGCTTGAGATAATTGCATGATTGATAAAGATAATATCATCTCATTCAATGTTGATTATATGATGATTGGAAACACCATTGAGGCAAATATTAGAGGGATACTCATGGGAGTAAAGCACGCCATACATGTGGGATAGAGCCATGAGGAAATTTGAAGTGATTCTAACGACCTTCAATACCTTACAATTGACTATAGAACCAAAATTTGGCCGCTAAGAGAATTTTTTTTCTTTTGGAAGTTCATAATTTTTTTCTAATCTTAGATTTTGTCTTAAAACAACAAATGATGTGATTATACTATTGAGACACGTTGCTTTTTGGATACTCACTAAGGGAACATCCTTCTATAACCTTAACTCTTGCAATGATATATATTCTCTTCTTACCTATTAATGAATTTTTTTTTTCTTATAATTAAAAAAAAAATAATAGTAATAAAAAATAGAGTCACCAACTTCCCTTTTTCCTCTTGGAGCCAAAGGCTTTTCTATTGAGAGGGGCAGGTGGTTTTCCTTTCGAATGAGAGGAAGGACTGGCGGATCACTAGAATTGTTCTATGGCAAGAGGAGGAATAGGAGAGGAAACATCCTTAGAATTAGAAATGATTGAAGGTGTAGGGTGAGAATTAAAAGAATAAGGACTCTAATTTAAGCAATAAAAATGACCTTTGATCTCTCACTAGTTCAATTAACTACTTAATCTTTGTTCAGGTGAGGGTCCACCCTCCACTGTCACATGATTCACATTCCAAAATATAGAGCAGCTGTCGGGTAGGGTGGTAGGAGGAGGAAGAGGAAGCGTGTGTGATTATTTAATTAGTTAGGCTGGTGAGATGTCTTTGTAGTTTGTGTATAGAAAGAGAGAGTTCCTTGCTTTTCAAAAATATATGACCACAATAAATAGAAATAGAGTAGAACATGGAATTGTCCCTAATTAGGCGGGCAATGAACGCCATTTTGTAGGTTCAGCTAACACAAAAATTCAATATCTAAGCTGCTTTTGTTATTCAATCATGTGGCTCCAACTAAACAAATCCACAGATCTTGAAAAACCCCAAAGAAACTCAAGAGGCACTTCGATCGAGTCTTTCGAGTGTCTCCACCCTACATCTATTGGGGTGTGGAAAAGTAATAATATAAGACAGAAGTATAGATTTCATGTTACATGTGATTTTTGGATCGGAATGTATCGCATCCGGTAGAAAACTTAGAAGTTAAAATTAGAAAGAAGTAGCAAAGATTTTCTCAACGTGAAGTTTTTAGATTTGACTCCTTTGATTTGCTTGTAATTTTCTTTGTTTTGGAGTGGATCTTCCCATCTTTGCTCCCCCTTAGGATTTCCTTTGTAATTTTCATAGTTCTTTTACCTCAATATATTTTGATTTCAACCAAAAAAAAAAAAAAAAAAAAAGGGAAAATTTTAAATACTACCCCTAATTTGAAGCTTAATTTGGTATCATTCTCATGTTTTGAAAAAATTATACATAAGTCTACTAGAACTCGTTAAGTGGTGACATCATGGGATTAATATTTACTAAATGACCAAACGGCCCTTGAAGAAGGGTAAACTTACCATTTTACCCTTCACTGTAAAACCCTCAGATAGAATGATGAAAACCAATTAAGGCTTATGTGTTCTCCCAGCTAGCCTTGTTACTTTCTGTTTCTCCTTGCGATTTTAGTCTTTCTTCGCTGTCCCATCTTTCGGATCTGGTTACTTGTTAGTTCAGTTTTGTTGTTCTGAGAAAATGTGGGAGATTTCAGCGATAAGAATACCAAAATGGCGATTTTTCATCCTTGAAATTACACGTCTCTCTCTCTCTCTCTCTTTCGTGTTTCTTCCTTTGTTGCCCGTATTTGGAAAGCTATGGCTTGATTCTTAATCTACTTCACTCTGTCTTTGTTTACGTCTTAGTCATGAACTGTCATATTAGAAACTGTTAGTGGCACAACATTTGATGATGCGCTTCATTACACTGATCATGACGAATTATGCTTCGTGAACTTGATTTCCCGCTGAACTGTCTGGGTGGGTCGAAGAGGATATTGGAGGGAAGCATGGGCTGTGCATTTTGATGTGTTTTAGGGGTTTTACTTTATCTTTGTCCCAAACATTTTTTCTTAGACGGGTACACTATTGGAGGGGGGAG
>NW_024869278.1:17718-27593 GCF_013358625.1 Macadamia integrifolia | reverse complement strand
GGTCATTCCCCACCTTAGAGAAGACCGGTGGTAAGTTCCTCTTGAAATACTCCACTACCCTTGACGTATTACTCGTCGCTGGGAAGTTAGGAGCATAGACAGGATAGTAGGGGTATAGAGGAGGCATCCCATGCTGAGGAATACCAAATGGTGGGATTGGAGGTGTACCCACCGCTTGTGGTCCCGTTCCCGACCCTACAGGTGGGTCCTGCGGAGTGAGTACCCAGGAAGGTCGACCCGATTGAGAAAAATCCAACTGTTGCTGGATGGCAGTCATAAATGCTTGCTGTTGCTAAAGCATTTGCTGTTGGAAAGCTTGTTGGGACTGCTGAATTATTGTAGCAACATCTCCCGGTGTAATGACCGGAGGAGGGTCCGGAAGTGTAGTCATAGGTGGGTTCCCATGTGCCCCACCCTGACCAAGGGTCTCTGGAGGTAGTGGAGGTGAGGTGTGCCCCACAGAACGGGACCCCCTAGGATTTTGTGGTCGACCGACCCGACGAGGACCCCGCGAGGTACCTCAGGCATTACTACCGGATCTAGTACGTACCATCGTATCCCTGTACCTGGAACACATCACACACCATATTGATTAAACACCATAGAATTGATTTAGGCACACAATCATATGCCATTATATGAGGTGTTGTAGTGTATGATAGCCTGTAAATAATCAGAGCTCAATTCCATGATACAGGCAAGGTCCCACTTGACCATAGCATTTTAATCATAGGAATCCATCCAATAGTGAAAATTCAATGTAATCATGCTAGGAGGTGAGAAGGGAAAAAGAAAAGAAGGAAAATTTTCAAATTTTTCAAAATTTTCCCAACTGTCATAACCTGTGGGATAAACCGGCGGGTAGGAGCCCGCCGGTTATACCCGCCGGTCTTCACTGCCCTAACCGGCGGGTGGCACCGGCGGGTAGGAGCCCGCCGGTTATACCCGCCGGTCTTGCCCGAGTTAAAACACGAACAGGGCCAGTAGGGCCCTGTTCAGTCTTGTCTCTTTCCCCATCTCCTTTCTCTCACTTCCTTTCTCTTTTGGCCGATCTTGGAGGTCTCCTTGGCGCTTCTACTCGCGAGTTCACTCACCCACTCGGCACTTTTAGAGGAGAGTCAACTCATCTTCATCCAAGTAAGTTCCTCTTCTTCTCCTTTTTCCAGAATTTCCATTTGGGTGAAATGCATGAATAGGGTTTACTTTCTAGGCTTTCTTTCCTTATTTTTCACCATAGAATAGTCTTTCCATGTGTTTATGATGATTCTACTGTAGTCATTCGTAGTTTATAGGAATTTGTTTCTTCATTTGGGGAAAAACCCCAATTTGTGCCCTAGGTTTCCAAATTTTGGGGTTTCTTAAATTTTTGATCCTTTTCTCCCATTGATGATTCCATTGTGATGCATTTCACTTGCTTTGTGCTTATCATGCTTTAATTTGCATAGATTATCCCTTATGCTTGGAATCCCCATGTTTTCCCATGAAAATCCCTATTTTTGGCATTGATTTCCTTGATTTTCATTCATACTTGTATTCATAGAACTCCATAGTCTATTTGGGTATGCTCCTGCTGTTTTGGCGTGTTTCTATGCGTCGTCAACTACCGTGCGTCATGTCATAAGTTTCCTGTCGTTCCTAGATTGTCGCCGTTCTGTTTTGCATGAACTTGGTTTTGGACTTCCCTTTCATAATGCTGCTGTCTTTTTCTTTCTTTACTAATCCTTACTTTCTTCTCTCATTGCCAGGATGTCATCACGCACCGGCAAAGGACCATCTTCCTCTGGCGTTCGACGCAAGACCACCGCTTCTAAGCGGAAGAGTGCGGAGACCAGCTCTTCAGCTCCTCGCACAGGGAGACCTGCACCTGCCCAGTCTGACCCTACAGACTATGATGAGGAGCACTTCCTCAGTGTCGAGGCCGCAGCCAACTGGCCCAACTTCCTGAAGGGGTCAGTGTTGATGGAGAAGACCGTGGTAGTCGAGGACTTCCACAAGGCCAGGCTTCAGGAGAGGTTCTCAGCATTGGGCTGGGACTCTATTCTTCAGGTGGACCGACCATGCTACGAGCAGCTCGTCCGTCGGTTCTACTGTAACTTGGAGGTGTCGTATCCGTACGGGGAGTTCACCATCAGCAGTTTGGTGAAGGGAGTGGACATCCAGCTGACGGTAGGCACCTTGGCCAGCATATTGGGTATATCGGCGGCGGGGCACCGATACTACAGTCCCCCCAGGGGTAGGCCTCAGGGACCATTCATGAGCATGGAGACACCGGACTTCATCTACGAGACCATCTGCGGCAGCAGCAGTCGACCGGAGTCCGAGACATCCTTCTATCCCGAGGTTCGTCTATTCGCCCGGTTGATCCAGTTCAACCTGCTCCCCAGAGGAGGTCATCGGAACCAAGTGGGTTTCATGGCGGCTTTCATTGCCTTCTGCATCTTCACGGCCGCGGAGGGAGGCGGCGAGCACTTGTGCCTTCCCTATATCATCCTCAGAACGATGGAGCACCACACTTCCCACCCAGAGGATGGAGGACTCCCTTACGGCAGGATCCTCACTAGGATCTTCGAGTTCTTCGGAGTGGATCTGAGCGGTGAGGAGGGGAAGACTCTGGCTGACAGGTTCGACCGGAGAAACCTCCTGAAGATGGGTCTTCAGACCCTCATGGATTCACCTCCTAGATCAGGAACTCAGAGAGGTAGGGGTAGGAGGGCTGCCCCTATGGAGGATGTCCTCATGGAGGAGGAGTCCAGTGAGGAGGATGAGGACTACGTTCCTCAGGACGAGGAGGAGGATCTGATGGGTGGTGGCATCCCTGAGGAGGTGCCTCAGGAGTCGAGAGGTCCTGGCCCTAGTTCTTCCAGAGCTGCAGCCTCACCATCTGGAGCCCCACCACCTGGGAGTGGTGCCTACGACTACGAGGGCCAGACAGCCTCCATGCGGGCCTTGCAGGATGGCCAGGTTCAGATACTGAGGCGGCTGGACGAGATTGTCTCCAGGCAGGCCACCTTGGAGGAGTCCTTCCTTAGGCTGGGTCAGGACTTGGACACCAGGGCCAACGCTATCTCAGCAGACTATGGCCGGCTTCGGAGGGAGGTACGACTGGTGAACGCGAGGTTCGATTATTACGATCACTGCTTCGACGTCAACTCCAGGCCTCCGGCGAACGTGGTGATCATCGACGACGATGACGACGACCAGTGAGGGCTTGGCTCACCCACACTAGCTATTTACCCGTTTTCTCCCTTTTTGTAAACATTGTATACTTATTTCTTCTCATTCCTTGTAAATGTATTGTAACTGGTTTCATTTATGGAATAAAATGTCTCTGGATAGTGGATTATTTTGTGGGGTTTTCATATGTGGAGTGTTTGTGTGATTTTGTTGTTATGTGATTTTTCTTCTATTTGTGCTCTTTGTTATATTATTATCTGTTGTTTATCAGGTTTTGTGTAAAATTTTTGGAAATCCCATTTTACGCCGTTATGCTGCCGAAATTTCGTCAAAATAGTACTCTATAGGTTACATCACCAACCTAATCCCCTTTTTATCTATGCCCACGCATGCCATGAATGCAATATATAAGGCAATCCATTTTTATACTTTCTTTCTTTAGCTTTTAATCTTTAAAGCTTTTATATTAGCCCAACCCCATTTTCCTATTATAGAGTCTACGGGATTCTAAGGGTATGCTGTGAGTGGAGCAGAGCATCACGCTCTGATACCACCGTTTGTCACACCCCGTTCACCCTGAACCGGAGCGGTGACCGAGTTAACACTGATTAACCCAAACCTGCCAGGATCATCAGATACTGTATTCCACCACAGCATACACACACTAACATCAATTCATCAGATCAGCGGAAGACTAAGTTTTACCTATAAATAATTCCCATATACTTGATACCCAATTGGTGATACAATAATTATGTACATTTGGGCCCGAAGGCATGATATATACACAAAAAGAATAAGTTCCAAATATCAAGTATATACAGGAAAACATCAAATCATCAGAGTACACAGCTCGGCTCGGTATCAAGGCTGGAGCTCAGCTCGGCATCAAGGGTCGTGCCCAGCTTGGCATCATATGGAAGAGCTCAGCTCGGCCTCGGTAGTGGAGCTCAGCACGGCCTCCAAGGTGGAGCTCAGCTCGGCCTCAGAACTGCTGTCCCGCAGCACAGCTCTCACATGCGCAGTCTACGCCGTGCTCAAACTCCTCAGGGGTCCACCAGTCCTCTTCAGGAAACTCGACTGTGGGACCCACCCCAAGCTCCTCAGATGTATTACCTGCAAAATCATCTAAAAAGGGGGTGTACACGTGGAATGAGCTCACTAGCCCAGTAAGTAGAGAGGTGGACCACACACAACAGTCCACACATCACAACACATCATATGCACTACATGCCATGCAATTCATTTTAAATCACATACACCTAATCAACATTACTAAGTCTTTGGTTTTAGTGCTACTACAACCACAGTGCGCGTATACTCCGGGTACGAGCCGCGAACTCCCTCCCGCGATACGCCCATAGGGCTGTTGGAGAAGGCCCACCGTGAGTACTAGGAAAAATAAAGACAATGCCGTCCACCGGCTCTCAACAGAAATGTAAATAAATGAAATAACAGTGCTGACTCCAGCAATTTAAAAGCAGTACGATTGGCCCTCTTGAATGTACCACCGGGGTTGCCGGCTGTCCTACATGACTCGCCGGGCGTAATGCCTAACCGCCACAGTGTCCGACAACCGCGACCCCTGCTTCCCCCCAAATGGTAACCTAACAACTTAACCCCTGTTGGGAAGGGTCATAGCACGGGATGGTGAAAATCCTAATACCGCATGCTCCTACATGACAGTACGACTGCATAGTGCCTCCATGTCCCATACCACGGGCCACCAATGCATTCGTTTCCAAGCCGACCATGGCATCTAGTCTATCAATGCAATATGCTCCATGATGTCCACATTCAGCATATAACATCTCATTCAATTGGCATTTGAAAAGTAAACATAGCATATATGCACATCAATGAGTGGGATGACTAATCTATATAGCATATTCATGATGACATGACTAGATTAGATATAGTTATATGAATGCCAAACAAATGCCTTGAAATAAGGCCAAACGTCCTCTCTCCACTTACTTGTTGCGTACAAGGACTCCCGTTCGGTACGGGTGAGATCCGGAGCAAATCGGGTAGGGTTTGGTGAACCTAACAAAATTGAGCGGGGTTAGTAGTTCACCATTTTAGAATCAAAATTAATGAAATCCGATGTCAAAATCGTGTTTAAAACGTCAAAAGAAGGTCACACGTCCGATTTGGGCTCGATCGGACCTACGGATCACCTTCGGGGCCAAACAGGTGGGTAAGACAGGTGGGCTGTCTACCCGCCGGTTATACCCGCCGGTTGTACCCGCCGGCCGGTTGTACCCGCCGGTTTGGCCAGGGACCCCTGCCTTCTCAGGTGGGTACTCTCAGGCGGGTAGGTACCCGCCGGTTGTACCCACCGGTTTTGGCGGGAATGACTCTGTTTCTTCCCCATTTCCTCCATCCTTTGGGGAATCAACTAGGGCTTTTCCCCACCCATTCTTCACACCTTCAAGGTCCTATAGGAAGGTTCTAACCTAGATCCAGGTTAGATTCAAGTGAGGGGGAGCCATCTTACCTCTTTGCCCGAAAATGACTTCAAACCCTTCAAATCACTTCCAACTCACAATGCTTCTTCTACCTTGTCAATATCTCTTCAACTCCTTCAAGACCAGCACATAAATCATCTATTAAACCTTAGATCCATCATTTCAAAGGGTATTTACAAGATCCAAAGAAACCATACTCGAATCAAGGGTTTAAAGCTTGGGCATGGCGAATGTTCATAAAACCCAACTTTTCTTACCTCCAACTGTAGATCTAGAGTCGAAGATTACTCTTCCGGCATCAGAATGGCAAGATCTAGCTTCGGCGCCACTGAAATCCTTCCTTTCTTCTTCTTCCTTTCTTCTTCCCTTTCTTTTCTCTCTCCTCTTTACTTTTCTCACCAAACGTACGAGGGTAATAAATGGAAAGAAAAGAAATCATAAAGCTTTATATACTATTCCTACTTAAGTGAATAGTGTTGGATGGGTCACTCAGGTGGGTGGGTGTACCCACCTGTTATACCCGTCTGAGAGCCAAAACTTGGGATTTTGACCGGGCTCGGACCTCGGCACGAACCCCACCCCAGGCATACGATGTAGCATACGTATATACCTTAAAATACGGATATAATACCTGTTTTATCCGTACATAGCCTTATGGTAGGTGCACGTACACGGTTTGGGCACTCCCGTCTCTTCTGGCACTGGCTCGGACTTGTCGGGCCAGCCGGTGTTTAAGGTCACCCGTGCCATCATAGCCCATAAGGAGCCCGCTCTAATATCCTCTGGCTCGGTTCCTGCAGGGTTAAACCGGTTCAATCGCGAAATCAGACCCGGTTTAAGAAGCGGAATATTACACTTTGTCTCCATCAATAAGGTTTTATTGCTGCTAGTCAACAGAATGCCATCCACATAAAGCATAAGAAAGATGAAACTACTCCCACTGAGTTTTAGATATATGCACTGATCGATTGGATTCTCTACAAAACCAAAAGAAGTCACAACTCGATCAAATTTCAAGTACCATTGTCGAGATGCTTGCTTTAACCCCATAAAGAGACTTTTTCAACATACAAACAAAGTCCTCTTTATTTTTTTCCTCAAAACCTTCAGATTGTCTCATGTACACCTGCTTTGACATCTCTCCATTCAGAAAGGTTGTTTTCACATCCATCTGATGTAACTCTAAGTTAAAATAGGCAACAATGGCCATGGTAATTCTGAATAAGTCCTTTGATGAGACAGGTGAGAAGGTTTCCTTGTAATCTATCCCTTTCTCAGTTTAGGTACTGGTTGTAGTAGGTTCAGCTGGTTTGGTGGTCCTAGTACACAGATCTAGGTCCTTGAGAATCATGTAGACCTCTAAGTCTTCCATCCATTTGTTGAAATTATCCCCAGTAAGCTTAGGAATATCAAGTACACCAAAACTAGAAGACATCCTATTGAATATTTCAATTAAGAATATTCTATTCAACATACAGACATATATGTAAAAGAATAAGCATGTAACAATTAGCAAAATTAAATATTACATGTTCAATTATCAATTACTTTATGAGTATCAACCGGAATTACATTCCTGACCTTTAGGTCTGAAACATACTAGTCGACTCAAGTTTCTGCTACTACTGTGAGACTTCTTCTAATTTTTAAAAAGTACCACCATCTTTGGATGGACAGCATCTTCTAGGTTGAGAAATCCCTATTCTGTTTTTTACTTGCTTTAACTTTAACTTTTCTTTGATAATGTCATCTTTGGGTGAACATTAACAACCTTGCTACCAACCATTATTCTCTGTCTTTTCAAACAAAGAAGACATTTGATTTGTATTCTATTATAATAAGATTGAACTTTATCACTTTGGTGGATTCCACCCAATCTTACTGCAATAGTCTATAAATTCATTCCGGCAGCTAAAAGTATGATTGTTTAAGCATGAATAAAAAATATTCATAAACAAAAGCATGAACTACATTATCAAGAATAAACAAGTTTATATTCTGATATGCAAGTAATGTATGAGTTGATTTTCTTTTATTTCTTCCAATTAATAGGAAAATTATAAAGAATTATTAAACACCCATACTTATAACTTATACAAAATAGACCATAAAAGTTGATCAAAACTAGGCTCTTAATATATCAAAATGAAGAGCGCGAAAAACTAGACTCAACGTAAAAAACCAGGGTAAAAAATTCTTCACCGTTTGCCCGTACGAGACATTTGAAGTTACAAATTTTTTTAAGGAATCAAAATCAATCCAAACCAACCGGTTCGGGCATGTTAGTTCCAGGTCAAAATTCAGGTCAATTGGTCAATGACCCGGTCAACCTTTGACCGAGTCAAATAGAGTTTGTAATACCCTACTTCTTAAACCCGATCTGATTACACGGTTGACCCAGTTTAACCATGCAGGACCCAAACCGGAGAGAGTTAAGGTGGGTTCCTTATGGACTATGATGGCAAAGGTGACCTTAAACACCGGCTGGCCCGACAAGTCCGAGCCAGTGCCAGAAGAGACAAGAATACCCAAGCCGTGTACATGCACCTATCATAAGGTCATGTACAGAAAAAACAGGTATGTAGCCATATCTTAAGGCGCATACGTATATTACATCTTATGTCAAGAGAGATTCGTGCCGAGGGCCGAATTCTGTCAAAATCCCACTTGTTGGCCAAGTTTTGGGCCTCAGGTGGGCGGACAGTTGGGCGCATCCACCCACCTGAGTGACCCACCCATGTGAATTATTTAGTTATTTAAGAAGTATATATAGCATTTATGTTTTTCTTTTCTTTTCTCATTTATGACACTCGGACGTTGGTGAGAAGAGTAAAGAGGAGAGAGAAAAGAAAGGAAAGAAGAAGAGAAGAGAAGGAAGAGGAAGAAGAGATGGATTTCAGCGGCGCCGAAGCTTGATCTTCCCATTCCGATGCCTGAAGAGTGATCTCCAACACTAGATCTACGTTTAGAGGTGAGCAAAGGCTAATTTCCTTAAACTTTCACCATACCCAAGTAAAACCCTTGATTTAGATAGGGTTTCTTGAGATCTTGTAAATCCCCCTTGAGATGATAAATCTAAGGTTTAATAGATGATCTATGTGTTGATTTTGAAGGATTTGAAGAAGTATTTACAAGGTTGGAGAAGCATTGTTGATTTGAAGTGACTTTGGGGTTTTGAAGGAGTTCTTGAGCAAAGAAGGTAAGATGGTTTCCCATTCCTTAAATCTAACCTAGATCTAGGTTAGAACCATCTTATGAGACCTTGAAAGTGTGAAGAATGGGTTTGAAAAAGCCCTATTTGAATCCTCAAAGGTTGGGAAAAGTTTGGGGAAGAAACAGCAGTTTCCCGCCAAGACCGATGGGCTAGATCGGTGGGCCATTTGGCCCACCTGTGGGCACCCACCTGAGAGGGTAGGGCCCTCGGGCACAATCGACGAGCCGACCGGTGGGCCACCCTACCTGTCGGTCTTAGCAGGGCCCTCGGGCCCAACCGGTGGGTCAGACCGGCGGGCCAACCGGTGGGCTTACCTACGCGCCGATCAAGACCGATGGGTCTAACTGGTGGGTCAGACAGGTGGGCTGTCCGACCCACCCGAGAGGCTCCGAACGTGATTTTTACGTCCGATTGGATAAAAAATGGACGTGTGACCTTCTTTTAGGATTCTAAACATGATCTTATCATTGGATCGCGTTAATCTTGATCCCAAAGTGGTGAAATACTAACCCCGCTCACTCATGATAGGTTCACCAAATCTCACGCTTCTCGCACTGGATCTCACCCGTACCGAGCGTGAATCCTTGTACACTACAAGTAAGTGGGGAGAGGATGTTTGGCCTTGTTTTAAGGCATTGTTTGGTATTCATTTAAATTGTATTTAGACTAGCCATGTCATCATGAAAATGCTATGTAGATTAGTCATCCTCACATTGTTATGCCATGGGAGTTGTGTTTATTTTCTAATTGTCAAGTGATGATATGCTTATGTGGTGAATGTTGATATCATTGTGCATGATGCATTAATAGATTAGATGCCGTAGTCGGCTTGGAAACGAGTGCATTGGTAGCCCGTGGTATGGAACGCGGTGGCACTATGTAATCGTACTATTCTCATATAGGAGCATGCGGTTTAGGATTATCACCTTCCCGTGCTACGACCCTTCTCAACAGGGGTTAAGGTGTTGGATTACCATTTGGGGGAAAGCAGTGGTCACGGTTGTCGGGTCACTGTG
>NW_024869278.1:10260-15168 GCF_013358625.1 Macadamia integrifolia | reverse complement strand
AAAAAAAAAAAAAAAAGGGGGTCGGAAGGGGAGAGAGTGGATCAGGTTTACGTATGAGAATGTACGAGAACGTCCCTTGTCCGTGGATTTAGAATCAATTTTCTTTCCCTCATTTAATAGATTCTAAATCCATGGACCAGGAATGTATGAGAACATTCTCGTATGTGAACATGATCCGTTTTGGAAGGGTAATGGATATGATTCCTCTCCATGGAACCCATAAGCCATAGAGTGATCTCACAACTGTGAGAGGTGATCTAGCCAAATTCTTTGATATTAAAGTTAGTCTTCAGACAACAATAATAATGAGAAATAGTGAGAGAAAAGATATTGATGTCTTTTCTTTAATCTTTCTTTCGATAGGTGTAATGAAGCCTTAATACTAGTAAAGGGTTCAATTTCTTATTTACCTTTGTAGGTGGGAATTTTGATTCGGTGAAGAGTTCCCTTGTTTTTATGTTTGACTCTTTTTGAATACCAAATGTTCTAGAGGTGTCAATCCCAAACCCGTATCCATTCGACCAATTGGATCCAACCTTTAATGATTGACCCAGGCTACATCGATTATTAAACGTGGCAGGTATAGGCCTGACCCGTTTATAAATAAGTAGTAAATGGTTCAAGGGGTAAGCCCGACTTGGCCCGACACTTTTAGCCCAACCATTTTTATGTATATTTTGATTTTTTCTTATAGAATATAATATATATTGATATTTTTATTAATTATTAAATGTAATTAAGTGTAATATCTTTTCTAAATTGTTGGTGATTTAATAAAATCTTTTGAAATATCTTAAATCTAAAACAATTAAAGGCTGTTTAAGGTGTATCAAAAATTTATTAGTACATGCAGTATTCTGTTTAACGGTCGATTATAGCCCAATTAAGAGAAGTTCAACTAAAGCTAAGTGATTTAGGGTATATCAATTGTAAAGTAATAAACGAGTAAACCCATTCTTTTTACCTCTACACTTCTCTGGATCAGAAATATCTCATGTACTTGATCCACTGGTCCAGGTGCATTATCAGTGCATGGGTTCAAACATAAGAGAGAGAGAGAGAGAGAGAGAGAGAGAGAGAGGAATGTGGGCCAGCTTTGAACCGAGTAAATGCTTGCTGAGCTGTACGCTTCCGGACCATGCGGGGAGGGAAACTGAGAGAGGGGTTGTTGGGTTGAAGAATGACTGGAGAAACTCAGAACTCTGAAGCAAATAATGTGATTCTCTTTTTTTAAGAGTATGAATGGTCAAATCAAAGAGGTAAAATGATTCTTTTTTAGCCGAAGTGAAGAAGAGTCAAGAGACTCAAAGACCCCTAGAGTTGTGTGTCTCATGTGTGTGTATCAGTGCGTACTGTAATTATGTAAGGTACGTGGTCCACTGGTCCTGGTATGACCGGTCCGGCCGTACACAAAGATGGCGAGACGAGAGAACCACCGCCCCGTTTTCCCCGGGTTCCATTCTGAGGAATTGGTTACACGAATACACATACCCGTACGCCCCCTGCCTCCTCAATTCATTGATAATTGCCATAGCATGGGGTCCACCTCAGGTTTCTTTGTCATTTTCTCCTAATCCCTAGATGTCCATTCGACCCGTCACACCTTCCAAATTATTGGACCAAATCCGACCCGCACCCCGAAGTAACATATCAATGGGTTTTAACTTTTTTAGTGATGAGATGCAACAGTGATTATTTATAAAGTCTGACCTTTGGGTTGGGCAGTGGTGATCAAAAAAATTCCTCTCCAACACTTTCGATCTTCCAATTATTCATCCAATGGGTTGGGAGTGCTTGGATACGTTTCCCCAACCCTTGGATGAATTATTGAAGAATGGTTGAAGGGTGCAATCGTTGAAGATGAGCCAGATCCGTGGTGATCATAGTTCTAAGTATTAGTTTCCTTTTTAGTGTGAAAATAATGTCAAATCAAAATATCCAATAACCATTATTTCTCTTTGAAAAAGGAGATGATCCAGTCACACCTTTCAATATGGGCACATTGTTACAATGTCACTCGAGTCACTAGCTTTGTCTTCAGCATCCGTCTCCTGCGATCAGGGTAACGACTTTGAGCATGGCCAGCTTCCATAGTGTGACACGCGGAGTGTACAAGGCCCAGGATTGAATTCATTGTCGAATGACTGACCAGTGATTACTAGCAATTCCAACTTCATGTAGGCGATTGGGGGATTTGTATCAATTTGGCAAGTGTTCGATCCTAAAACCATATCAGTTGAATGGTACAAATTAGGGATAAAAAAATGATATTTCTATCTGATATTGGCGATACCAATCCATTTTGATACCATAATAGTTTTAGGGAATACCAATACTCATTTCGATACCGTGCACTAAAAGTGGGTGATGGTAAGAGTGATGGTTCTAAGTATTGGTATCGGATCTCATGTCCATATTGATTTGGCAAGTCTCTGATCTTGATACCTGACTATGTGTATCGTTCATCAGGATAAAAAAAGTCAAAAAAATATATTTTGTAAACAAAGATAAAGGTATTTTGGTCCGAAAGAAATGATCCGATATCAATTCATACATTTTCGATACCATAACGGTTTTAAGGATGGCTGATACCTTGCCCTAAAACCATCCTAATAAGGCTTTGTGGACCGTAGAGTAGTGGTCCAAAGAAATCCTGAGTAGTACAATACGGGAGGAGAGAGGTGTGCACTCTATTTTTCTTGCTTCTAGATCTTTGCCTCTATGGCTCTATCAAGTTTTCCTTGTTCCGGGTAGTCCATGGTTTTGGCAGACTGACTACTAGCACCCACAGTAGAAGAGCTAAGCTCCACAGCTACCAACCAAAACAATGCCTTGTCTATATCCCTTACAGATGACTCTTCCTTTGATTTGAATGAACAGGGAACAAAAGGGCATGCAAGAGAAAATAAAGCTCTTATTTGGGCATAAGGAAGGTTTTCAAAATTGGAAATCAGATCGGTGAATCAGTTGTGTTTGTCTACATCTACTCTCTAAGATCATACTTGGTTCATTATTTTCAAACTTTCGTACAATGTTTTTCATGAGATTAACACTAACCCAAGTGATTAAAGCACTTTCGCACCTAGTGGTTTTAGTAAGGATCATCATTAACAACCCAACAACAATAATTTTTTTTTTTGTTAAACAAGGTGTGCGGATCAACTTACGCGCATCTCGACTAATCCTCGAGAAAACTAACACAGCAACCCAACAACAACACTCTCGACAAGAAAAGAACAAAGGCTCCTTAGCCAAGATATCACAAGAAACCACGGCAACTTGAGAAGGTAGATATTCAGAATGAAAACACAATGGTGATTCTCACAAGAGGGACACTAGTAAGATTTAAGCTAATTTCAAACTAATCTTTTCAAAATCACTTGAGGACTATAATGTGACTTTGGACCTTAGGTATAATTCCTTTAAGCCTTTGGGCTTTTAGGGTCTGTGAGAGATTATTTATGTTTTTCATTCTTAAATCTACCCTCTAGAGGTTCTGTGCTTGTATATCTACCTACTGAATTAGAGGTTTTATTTCTTTCTCTTACAAAATAATTTTGAATGAAAGACACAAGAAAAGTCATTTGGGGACTGAGCTAAAAATTAGGTAACAAGCCAAGGAAAATTATAGTGAGGGTTTACTATTTGAAAAGTAATGAGAATGAAAAGCCAAAGTACTAGAATAGCCCTTAATATTGGATGTAGACAAGGTTACCAAACCATTATAAAAAGGGAAAAGTACGTGATTACTCATTTTTGGGTTTCCTCCTATAAAATTACCCAACTTATATTTAAGTTAACAAAAATACATAAAATCAGGTTTGGGTTTACAAAACTACCCAAATAAGTACTCCTCCTTCAACTAAAGGCCTTTTTTTGACAATTTTACCCCCACCAGGACCTCCTCCTCCTCCTTCATGCCACCTGACCTGCAATGCGCGCCTACACGCCCCATCCCCCTGGTTCTTCTTGCCACCCTTTCACTGTTATGTAAAGAAATGCAAGACACTTCCATGAGGCTGCACAAGAAACCTGAAGAGGCCACCACCACTACGCTTGTACCTTCCTAGTTATTGAGTGTGCCCAAATAGAAAAAGGGAATCTTCAAGAAGATGAAGGAAAATTTGTCGGGCTACTAACTACGAAATGGTTCGCCATTGCGATTGCGATCATAGAGACAGCGATTGTGTTTATGAATTTTATTGTTCATTTGCTTCCTTTTGTTTCATATCATATCATGATATGTGTGTATTCATCATCATCATCGCAGAAAGATTTGGTGGTAACGTTGACAAGCAATGGACCCCTCATCTCTAACCCCACAATATCTGCTCCATATAACCTCCTTCATTCTTATTACTCCTCCAACTAAGCTTCACCCTTTACTTCGATGCGCGTCTACCTAACGGTCACCACTCCGTGACACAATTGATGACGGCAAAGCGAAGAAAACCAGAGAAATTTTCTTCTTCTTCTTCTTCTCTCTCCTCTGGTGCGTGTGGTGGGAACTTGGAAGAAAGGAAGGTGTATTTATTGGTATCGACATTGAAAGCGTGAGGTACTCATTACTCAAAACTGAATTGAAGTAGGGTAAGGCTACGGTTTATGTGAGGTTAAAAAGGGGGGAAAATCCGAAACCGAAATAAAACCTTTTCTTCTCGCCTGCAAACTCGTTCCCAGTTCAGTTGCAGTAGTGGATGGGGGTTTGGAGGAAGGTTGAGCAGGATGGTTGGAGAGAAGGTGATTAAAAAAGGGGAGGTGGAGGTAGTTGGGGGTAAAAATGGCAAAATAAATTGTAAGTTGAGTGAAGTTACTGTTTTGGGTAATTTTGTAAACCCAAACACAAAATGGATAATTTGGCAATGTAAAACCCAAATGTGGGTAATCAGGTAGTTTTCCCTTATACAA
>NW_024869278.1:4564-10156 GCF_013358625.1 Macadamia integrifolia | reverse complement strand
GGAAAAAAAAAAAAAAATTGTACTCTATCTCTAATTTTTAGAGACCCAATTCACCTACTCCTGGGATGACCTCTGGTCCTACATCTTTTAACCATGTTTCATTACATTACCATAGGTTAATTATCATGGTTTGATTAAATATTCTTAAAATATATAGACTTATTCTAATTTCTATGTTTTTATTCTTAAGAAACATCTCACTTTAGGGTTGATATTTTTATATTTGTGATGTCTATGTTTTTTAGCGGAGTTTGCGATGATATTATGTTAGATTGTTTTGGTTTAAAGAGTTGGTTTGAAAAGAATAGTACCCCTCTAGCTCTAGTATTTTGTACATTAAGTCAACATTGGCGCAATTATTCATATCACTAATTCCTTATGAGACTTCATATTTTCCCTACCTACCAAAAAAAAAAAGTAAATGGAAACCAAAATGAAGTAGATATTGATTAGTGGTGGTGTCTTTCATTAATTAGATTTCTCAGATTTTGGGACTTTTGTGTTAATTGTAACAAGGGGAATTAAACTCATTAAAGTTAGGAAGAAAGGAAATCTTGGAATGAGGAGGTTCCAAGACCTCATAACCCATTGATATGGAAACTTGATCCCAGGACTACAAGTAATCATTTTATTGAATAATGTTCTGTTTCACGTAAAAGAGCAACATTATTCCAACCCAAGTTAGTGAGATTGCATGCACATTGCCATGTTTGATCCTATATCATTTTAAATGTGATGATCTTAATGGTTGGTATTTGTCTTTTCATTTGGAACAATGCATTTTTCGTAAGGTGTCAACTCCATTCAACACTTTTGTTTGCGGTCATATTCTGTTTTCTTAATTCGGAGAGTTGTTTTAATTCAAAATTAAAACTAGTGATGTTGGTTGCATAAGTGAGAGTTCGTAAGATTTCATTTTAGATGGACTACCATAGTCATTAAGTTGACCTTTTAATAAAACCAGATTAGTAAGTGTTGATTATTGGTGGAGTGAGTCAGCTATGTCCTATAGTGTTAGGTGATCATATATTGGGATATCAGGTCTTATTTAACACACTTTAATTGGTAAGAAAATGTTGTACATGCGTGGAGTTGATTATATTATCTTTTATCGGAAAGAAGATTTTGAATTTTTATACTACTCTAACTCTATATATTGTCGATATTGGTCTATTAAGCATGCGATAAAGAAATCCCTAGAGTTTCAAAAAGGAGAAGATGGTTGACAAGACCAATGATCATCACACACATTTAAGAGAGTTGGGGCCGACAGTCTTCTAGCATGGATTCTGTCATACCTACACTCATCTTCGTATTCGTTAGTATGCTCATATTATTCTCCATGTTGCATTAATGTATTTTTTTTTTTTTATCATAATGTGGTGATGTTATAACTGATGAACCTTTTTTTAGTAAATTCCTGCTACTGTTTTAGAGAATGTTTTTTTTATTATTTTTTTTATGATAGCGGTGTTGGGATATCAATTCATTTGGGTAGGAATTATATGCCTGGCCTAATGATAGAATTTAATTTTTTTTTAAAGAAGAGAAATGTTATTCAAAGAAATCGGACAAGGAAGAACTCCTACGGAGAGATGAGTCATTTACAAGAAAATGGTGGGGATTGAATCCACCAAGTATTGATCAGGCCATAATTATTTATGAAAGTGTTATTTAACATTTGACTTTAGTTGGATTCTTATGATTAAATAGACTCCACTTTGCTATTTTCTTGTGGTCACAGGATTTCAATGTGAACCGGTATTTTGAGATAATTAGCGGCTGATCTCTCTCATTCTAAAATTTCTCCCATCTCAGGCCTTGCCACTTTCCTAACCAGCCCTTAAAATCTCTCTCTGCCTCCTAAAATTCCTCTTTTTACCACCGAATCTATTTTTTTCATTAATATCTTTTTCCCATTCTCTCCCAATTTTACCCCCCTTCACACATTTTCCAGGTGGCTCCACAATTCTCCATAGCCCATCTCTCCTAAACTCCATCTCATCCCACGACTCCATCTTTATATTCTCCATCTATTTTTCCAGTAACTTCTTCTGAGTCCGAAGGATGCCATCTATTTTTCAGTGACTCCATCTCAATTGCAGCTCTGGTTCTTCTTTTTGGATTGCACCTGGTTTCTGGACGGTTTCATCTGGAGAAGATGTTACAAAGATCATCTTCATTGCATCGTACCGCATCGTTGCTGAATCCATTTCACATGTATTTGTGTCTTCATGGAAGAACACCATCGTTGCTGCCCTTCTTCAATTAGCCCCATGAGTGGTTAAGTTCCCTTTGCCTTTAGGTGTAGGTGAACCTTTGATAATTGTTATTTAATTTTTGGCTTAAGCATACTTGATTGTTTGACGTTGAGGCTCCATCCATTTGTGAATGATTTTAATTAAATTATTTATTTTAGAGAATGTACTTATGTGATTCATATATTCTATTCAAATAATGGTATTTATCGAAATTTTAGTTTTACTGATGATAACCTTTAACTAACCGAACTAAGCATCCTAATTGTATGCAAAGACGACAGTGCTCAGCAAGATAGGCATCTAGAATGAACCAGAATTATCATTTTATGATTTACATTTGTAGTTTTAATAAACTGGAGTATGTGCGAGAGTTAAATAATCATGTCAATGGAGATTCGAAAATCTAAAGGTTGTTTTCTCATCAATTCTCACTTTTGTTAATTAATCATTAATTTAGAATTAATTTTTCAATTGATTTTTAAAATCACTTTCACATAATCTTAGTAGATTTAGCCTTCTAGTTCCTCGTGGATTTAATACCTTCTTACCATTGTTCTAGTAGTATTATTAGGGTTAGTTTTTATTTATTCATGGCAGCGACCAAATATGAGAAAGAAAAAAATTTAAGAGCACCAATTAAGGAAGTGAACTTCCCTGTTAGAACCATGTGAAATGAAATAAAAAATAACTGAGATAAAAGCTAGAGTAAGCAAAAGATATCATCGACTATTTCTAAGGTTCCCAATAAAAGAGGTAGAGATGTCGTCGAGAGCCTGGATAAGAGGTTAGCAATAAGAAAAGATCGACAACACAGAGAGACCTAGGCTTATAACTAAGAGAAGAGCATCACGGACTGCTTTAGCTTCTATGGCTGTAGCTAAATGACCCTAACCAGATGTGCAACTTGCTCCAATGAACAACTTTCCCCTATCATAGATGATGGCTCCTCTCACACCTTTTTGAGAGTTTGAGAACCATACTCCATCAGCAAAAGCAACAACATTGTCTTGCGAAAGAGATGAAAATTGGAAATCGGTAGCTAAGTAATGGGGAAAGCTATTGTGAAGGGGAGGGCAGGAAATACCAATACGATTCATACCAATATATGCTCTCTTGTGCAGAACAATGGGATGCTGAAATAGTGAACTTCAAATTTGGAGAGGCAAAGTTAAAGACTACTTGATTCCTTGATTTCCAAATTTGCCAAAGAAGCGAGGACCATTGAATTTGATAATCTTGCTAGTCAAGGGTATTCTTATAGTTCAGAATAAAAAAATCGATGAGCACTAAAATCAGCAATCTGAATAAAGGATGTATCAAGCCTGAAGGGAGAAGCCTTCTAACAAGAAACTGCAAAAGAGCATCTAAACAGGGCATCTATAATTGTTTCATCTACCTATTGACAAATAAGGCAATAGGGGTGCATGAGTAAGATCATTCATATAATAATTGATTTACACCTAAGAATTTGAGCTATATCTCCACAAAAATATTTTCACTTTTTGCAGAATTTTCAAGATCCACAGCACACCCAAAACCCCAAACTAAAGGGAAATGCTAAGTTAGTAGGGGTATTAGAAACCATATGCAAGGCTAACTAATAGGCACTCTTAAAAAAAAAAAAACATATTGGATTTCCTCGAAAACCAGCTATCTTAGTTAGCATAGCTCCTAAGAAGAATATGTAGGATTGCATGGTCTTCGCTGTCGGGTGGAAAAAAGGATAATATGGGCAATGTTCCATTCTCTAGATGGAAGCAAGATGAGATCCTCCACTAGGTGGAGCTTTGCATTAAGGGGGGATCTCGTTAAATTTCCATTAGGGATAGAGGGAACCCAAGCATCATGGTAGATGGTTGTGGATTTACCACCATCAATTTTCCTGTGAAGACCATTATTTTCCTACCTTTTACAAGGCTTTCCAAGCCCAAGAGCAAGAGTTTCTATGGGGGGCATCAAGAAAAGAAGAGCTTGGAAAGTATTTCCCTTTGAGAACTCTAATCCATAGGGCGTGTCCTCAATGGAGAGCAGCCGCCAACATTGAAGAGCTAAAAGATCTAGATTAAAGCACCTAAAGTCCCTAAACCCAAGCCAGCCTACAGATTTACTCCTACATAGCTTATCCCAACTGATCCAAAAGATGCCCTTTCCCTCTTTGTGTTTCTACAAAAAATGCTTAAGAAGTTTGTTCAGACTAGTACAAAAAGAGATAGGGAGTAAAAACATCGACATGGGGTAAAGGGAAATGCTAGTGGCCATAGACTATGAGGGCTTCCTTATCAGCAGAATAGAAAAGGTTTTCTTTTCAACCCGCGAAATTGGATTGCACTTTCTCAATGACATTGGAGAACAATGACCTTTCAAAATTTCCAAATTCAGTTAGTAGCTCAAGGTATTTCCAGTGAATGGGAACCACAGTAAATCCCAACATTCCTTAAACATTCCTAACAACAGATGGGATCATATTGGGACTGAATAAAATACTAAATGTATAGGTTTAGCTCTTAAATGAACACTTGGCGGAAATCCCTAAGCAAATTAAAGATTGTCTAGCCCTCCTGAATATCAATTTTAAAGAAAACCAAGCAGTCATCAACAAACATGAGATGGGAAACAAAAAGGGAAAAATCTGCTAGTCTTAATTCCCAAAAAATTGGTGAGAGAGCTTAGCTTGAAGGAGTTAGCAAGGCAATGCTTCTGAACTAAGGATTGAAAGGTAAGGACTAAGAGGGCAGCCCTGCCTAAGTTCCTTTTGAGGGTGACACACCAAGCAATGTTCCCATTAATTTGATGGAATAATGGACTGTATAGACACATTGCATCACCCATCCATCTACTTCTCTGCAAAATCAAATCTAAGGAGGGTGAGCTCCAAGAAGGACCATTCTACTTTGTCATAGGTTTTACAATGATTGAGCTTCAGGGCCATGTAATTGAATTAATTATTTAGTTTGATATATAGGATAATAGGATGAAATTCAATCAAAATACCAAATTAAATCTCTAAAGGTCAATTGTAATTAAAATCATATGCCTTATAAGTAATGAAACATAATTCCAACCCAGATAGAATGTCATCTCCAACTATAGAAATTCACTAGTTACTCCATAACTACTTTCTGACAATAAAAAGAATAATGCTAATATTCTAAAAATAAAATAATTTAAATTCAAATCCTCCATTGTAAAATTTTTTTTTTGGTTACTACGACTACTACTTGTGACCTACCTTACGCTAGGCCTCACAAGGCTATCAGTTGATTGCTATGCTTTAGATGCAGCCCCCTTTATTGTCCATATAAAAACCAAATATGAAAAAAAAAAAAAAAAA
>NW_024869278.1:0-4544 GCF_013358625.1 Macadamia integrifolia | reverse complement strand
TCACCCATCCATCTACTTCTCTGCAAAAAAACCAAATCTAAGGAGGGTGAGCTCCAAGAAAGACCATTCTACTTTGTCATAGGTTTTACAATGATTGAGCTTCAGGGCCATGTAATTGAATTAATTATTTAGTTTGATATATAGGATAATAGGATGAAATTCAATCAAAATACCAAATTAAATCTCTAAAGGTCAATTGTAATTAAAATCATATGCCTTATAAGTAATGAAACATAATTCCAACCCAGATAGAATGTCATCTCCAACTATAGAAATTCACTAGTTGCTCCATAATTACTTTCTAACAATAAAAAGAATAAGGGTAATTTACAACGCCACCCCCTGAAGAATGCCAATATTAGAGGGACACCCCCTCTCTTTCACCAAATTGGACTCGGACCCCTTGTCGTCAGTCTCCGTTAAGTAAAGATTTGAAAGGACATTTTTACCCTTTTAATGAAAACAAATAATAAATCTTATTTTACCTGTTATTTTTCACTAAGTGTCTGCAGCTACCATCGGCGTCCGCAACAATAGCCACCATCGGCGGTTCCAACTTCTTCTCCGGTGGAACCTCTCTCTCTCTCTCTCTCTCTCTCTCTCTCTCTCTCTCTCTCTCTCTCTCTCTCTGAACCTCAAGGCCGACTATCCCTACGATCGAATCTGGGCGACCTCGGCGACGGCTTTCCTATATGATGTCCCAATATATTTCATAACATATTACAGCTTTGTTCGATCGTTTTCTATACTCAAAATATTCTGATATATTTACATTCGGATCAGTGCTAGATTTTGTTTTCAATACGCCTGTGAAAAATATTGATGTGGAAAACGGCGGCAATGAAGGCAAGATCTCTCTCTCTCTCTCTCTGAACCTCAAGGCCGACTATCCCTACGATCGAATTTGGGCGACCTCGGTGACGGCTTTGGTCTGGGTTCTTTAAATGAGGAATAGGGTTTTAGAGGGAGATTTTCATAGGTTAAAGAGAGCTTTTTAGAGAAAGGAGATCGGGAGTTAAGAGAGTTTCAAAGGGGGAGTTCGTTGGCCAAAGAGGATTTCAGCCCAGATTCTGCGGGAGTTAAGAGAGTTTCAGAGGGGGAGTTTATTGAGTTAGTACTTACAACCATACGAGGCATGAAGCCATTGTGGACCGATTCGATTTTACCGCCGATAAGTCCATTGAAGAGCCAGTCCAGGTCTCCATCACTGGTATTTGGATTGATGAGGCCGGATCTGTCGGCGGCGGATATGGAGCAGAGGCGGCGACGGCGGTGGAGAAGGAGGACGTGAGGGAGAAGGTTTGGTGTCTTCACCGGAAGGTGTTGCAAGCACTGATCGACTACTCCGACTTTCTTCTCCAACTCAGTGACTCACGCGGCCGATATGGAGCAGAGGTGGCGGTGGCGGAAGGGATCTTCAATCGATTTTGGAAATACAACCGTTAAGGGCAATTTTAGTATTTTCCTATTTTTAAGGGTAAAATGATATTTAAGAAAAATTTGAATTGCTGATGTCAGCATCTTTAATATATTTTGTAACGATGACTGACGGCAAGGGGTCCGAGTCCAATTTGGTGAAAGAGAGGGGATGTCCCTTTAATATTGACATTCTTCAGGGGTGGCACTATAAATTACCCAAAGCATAATGTTAATATTCTAAAATTAAAATAATTCAAATTCAAATCCTCCATTGTAAAATATTTTTTTTTGTTACTACTACTACTACTTGTGACCTACCCATAGACTTACGCTAGGCCTCACAAGGCTAGCAGATGATTGCTATGCTTTAGATGCAGCCCCCTTACATTTTGTCCATATAAAAAACAAATATGAAAAAAAAAAAATCCCTATAAGAAACTCTCTTAAAGCAAGGATAAAATTCCAACCTCTAAAAATGAACCAAATACTTGCACAAAAAAATACGAACCAAATATACCTAATAAGATTCTAAAGAGAAAAGAAATTCAAATCAAAATCTTCCTTGAATGGACCATTTGGCTATAAATATAGATAGGAAGTCGAAAAGATAGCTTTGGGTGTTCAAGGAAACGACGAACCCGTCAAATCATTTGGACACTCTAATAATCCCTTAAAACAATATTTTGTAATTGGTAAAAGTATTCACTTGAAGATTACACTTGGATCAATGTGGATAGGATTTTTATTCCATGATCCAACTCTTGAGGAAGATGGGGTTCCTTCAAGCTATTTTGACTTTTGGGGTTTTGGTGATAGATGGGAGACCTTATTTGTCATTTAGTTCATCGTCTTTCTCTATTTAGATGCATGGGATAGCCTTGACTTTTTTGAGCCCTCTTGTGGTCTTAAATAAAGTTGTCCCTTGAGCCTTTTTCCTTTTCTTGTAGCTATGGAAGGCCTTTTCTGCCTCCTTACTACCAATAGAGAGATGAACTTATTCAAAAGCATTAAGACCTCGCTCTTGAGATTTCTTACATTTTTTTGGCCGATGACATCTTTATTTTCTATCGAATCATCTAGGATGATTTTGTTACTATCAATATATTCTTGATTTATTCTCTGATCTATTTGATTTAACTATTAACCTTGATAAACGTAGCATTGCTTTCAACTCTAATGTGAATTGTAAGACCAAATTTAGATTGTGTTAAACCAATGGAACAAAAGATATGAGATGTCATTCCTCCTATCTTCGTACCAATTTTTTCCACTATAGAGCTAAAACCATTCCCTCAATTCCATCATCTCTTTGGCTATTTGGAAAATCAATTTGCTATCATTTGTTGGCTGAACCATCTTAATCCAATCTACTCTCTCTCCCATCCCTTCTTACTTGATGTCCTGATCTATTTAACCCAAAGCAATCTAGAAAAGTAGACTCCACCTACCTACATTTTTGGAATGGTGATGTGAACAAATCCAAAACTTTATCTGATTGGTTGGCACAGAATTTTCTCACCCACTCCTATGGTGGCCTTTGAATTCGTGACTCTAATCCTCATAACAAAGCCCTTCACCTTAAACTTGGATGGTGCATCCTTGCTAATAAACAATATTTATGGGCCTAAATTCTTGAAGCTGAGTATTACCACAATACCTCAATCTTTAATCAAAAGACTTTGAGTAAGAGAGGATCTGTGTGCTGGAATAGTATTGTAAATATTCTCCATTTTCTTAAAAACAAAAAAGGTCTTAAAAAAATGGGCAATGTGAATAACACTCTCTTTTGGACTGATATTTGGATAATGTATTTTCCTTCTTTATCTAATTTTGCTCCTGTTGCAGCTCATAACTCTTCATATTTTTTAACAAAAGTAAATGATTTCTACCTAGGAAACATCCGAAACTCTAGTTTTTTAAATTCTAGTCTCCCAACCCTTATAACCAATAAAATCTTATAAATCCCCATCTCCAATTGTCTTGATAGATGGTGGTGCCACCTCTCTAAGGATGCACTCTATCTACTAAGAAAGCTGTCACTTTCCTCAAAACTGATTTATGTACTAATAAAAGTGGGTGCCCAAACAGATGTACTTGCTTGTCTCCTTGCTCACAATGGTGGATTTTTCTTTTTTTTTTTAAATTGAAAATTCATCCCAAATTTAACCTCTTCTTTTGGAGAATTGTCCATGATGGTATTCCTCCTACAACAAAGGATATTCAACGAAAATGGGTGGATATTGACCCTGTCTGTGGTTTGTGCCACAACAAAAGTGAGAACACATATCATTTGTTCCTCACATGCGAGTTTTCTAGTAGAATCTGGGTTGCTGGACCTCTGGGTCTCAAAACCGATCTTCTTAATACCACTTATTTCATTTTAGAATTTCATTTTAGTAATTATGTATTTCTTGAATTCTAATATTATCCCCAAAAATAATTTGGCTCGCTTTGTCAATGTTTTATTACAATGTGCTACCATATTTGGCAACATGCTACTACATTTGGTAGCACAGGAACCAAGTCATTTTCGGAGATCTAAAATCCAACCCATACTCTATTCTTAAACAGATAGATTTATGGACTTATCTATATATCACTAATGATGAACACAAGGTGATAAGTCTACCCCAGAAACCTCTTCAAACAACAAATCTACCTGGTAGCCTGAATACTATTCTTATATGTATTGGGATAGCTAATTTAAAAAAAAAAAAAAAAAAAGGGTATCTGGTTGGGAAACAGCCCTAATATCAAAAGAAAAATGCTTCTTACTCCATGCTAACTACATGTTAATAGGAAATGGTATAGAAGCAACGGCAATGAGTCTCCTATATGGGTCAATAAAAGCAAAGGAAGATGGATGGGAGGTGGATGTGATTTGGAGCAATGTAGGGGAATTAAGAAATTTTTGGGGAACTAATGACATTAATTGATGGCCATGGACTGCAATCCCTCTTTTGTTGATCATTTTTTGTCAAGACCTAATCTCTGTATAATGGCTAACAACAATATCATTTTTATTCTTCATATATAGCTCTAGAAGCGATGACTAGAAAAACCATGATAATGAACCATGACTATCTGTTAAACTTTTTAACTATCTTTTAATATATTTGCTTTCC
>NW_024869277.1:19280-27682 GCF_013358625.1 Macadamia integrifolia | reverse complement strand
TGGGATCACCCATAAGTTGTCTACCCCTTATCACCCCCAAACTAATGGCCAAGTGGAGGTGTCTAATAGGCAGATTAAACAAATCTTGGAGAAAACTATTAATCCCAACCGTAAGGATTGGTCCCTTAGGCTTATTGATGCCTTGTGGGCCCATCGGACTGCATTCAAGACAGACCTTGGCCAGTCTCCCTACCGTTTGGTGTATGGGAAAGCTTGTCATTTACCAGTTGAGTTGGAGCATAAGGCCTTTTGGGCCATTAAGAAGCTTAACTTTGATTTGTCTGATGCGGAGATTCATCGTAGGCTCCAACTATCTGAGTTGGAGGAACTTAGGAATGAAGCCTATGAAAGTTCTAGAATTTATAAGGAAAAGACCAAAGCTTTCCATGATAAACACATTCTGTATAAATCTTTTGCAATTGGTGATAAGGTCTTATTGTACAACCCTCGATTGCATCTTTTTCCTGGTAAGCTTAGATCCCAATGGGATGGCCCATTTATTGTTCATAATGTATATCCTCATAGGGCTGTGGAGATTTTGAATCCAGGAACAGGGGTAATTTCGAAGGTTAATGGTCAGCGTTTGAAACCGTTCCTTAAGTTTCCTACTACTAGTAGTGAAGAGGTCATGGATCTCCATGAACCTCTTTACACTGATGACTAACTTTTAATCAAGTATGACCCCCTTGCATTGTCTTTGCTTGTAATTTTTTTCCATGCATTGAGGACATTGCATGACTTAAGTGTGGGGGAGGGAAACCAGTTTTTGCTTTTTTTCACTTTGTTTTGTTTGTTTTTCTTTTTATTTTTGAGCTTGCTTAGGATGAAATCCTACTTTGGCTTTTGGCTAATGATCATACCATTCGGTTGTTTGATGTATGAAAATAAAAGTTTTGACGAAGGTACCCATTTTGAACGTATAAAACCCTGTTGAGAAGAAAGAAACAAGCATGTGTCTTGAGATGGGACTTTCTTTTGAAAAATAAGAGACCCCTGTTTTATTGTGATGGACCATATGTAAGTCTGTGGGTTCCTTGTACTTTTGATTTGGAGTTGAGACCTTCTTTTTAATTTGGCATGGGTTGACAAATGCACAATTTTAAATGAAATGTGAAATGTGGTATAAAGAAGAATAAGAGTTGATTCCCTTGGAACTAGACAGGGCATTGCGCCTCAGGAAGCGTGGTGTCTTGATCGAAATTCCTTGGGAGGAAACTTCTGAAGTAACTCTAGCATCACTGCCTTTGTGGGCATATGCAAAAAGCAAAGCTACATAGTAACTTGGGTGTCTGGTGTTTGCTCCACCATGTCATTCAAGCCAAAAGTAGTGGAGTAGAATAGAGTTTATTAGTGAAAAAAAAGGAAAAAAAAATGTGCAAATGTCATTATTGCTTGGTAACATGTTTGGTCAAAAACACTCCAACGCCTTAGTCATTGGTTCCTTATTTCTTCACGAGTGGTTTTACCTTAAGATAAGGATGTTTTGAAAGAGACGAGGTGAGTTCCAAATTAAGAAATATTCTAGTGCCTAGAATTGATAAAGGGTAATAAAAGTTCAAGTGTCGGGGTCCCTTGTAAAAGAAATTATCTTTGCTCCGGATTGGTATGGGCCTTACCTTTAGCCAAAGTTGGGATTTGTTTATTCTGAATTTTGGGTGTATATTCACTGCAAACACCCACGAGACACAACTTGTCCACTAGGGGTGACCTAGGGGTTTAAAGGCTTATTGCACATGCTAAGTGCAACCGTGATTCCTACGAAAGTGAGTTAGTTTTTTTTTTTGTCTTTATTCTTTTTCTTTTTGTTTTGCTCGAGGACTAGCAAAGTCTAAGTGTGGGAGAATTCTGATGAGCACATTTATGTGTGAAATCTAGGGTAGTAAAACATGCATTTTACATATTTAGAATGGAGCTACCTTGGGTTTTACTCTCTTTTTGCAGGTTTTATATTTTCAAGGCCTTAAGGACTATCGGGCGCTATATCTTCAATTTTACACGTAAAGAGGTCCTATTTCTTTTCATGGTTGCGAAGAGGACGAAATTCTGAGCAAGATGGACGTGTTCAATTAAAAGTACACATTCGTTTGGTCACCCGTACAAATGATTATTCTTTTCTGGTCAGAAAAAGAATAATGGATCAGAACTGAACCGAGATGCAGAACCAGCCCGTTTGCAATTGTCCCAGAGGTACAAGGAATACTCCAAATGCCAACAAGGATCGATGGACCACATCCTTAAGTGATTAAAGATTTGTTTTTGGTAACAACAACTACCTAGCGTAGTTGGTGAGCTATGGTGTACAAAATTCCCTTGCTCACCAAGAGGTCTCAAGTTCGAATCTCATGGTTCTTTTTTTTAGAGAATTTTGTTGAATATTTCCTGCTTTTCACTCACTTAAAGCACTAAGGGCATGGAGGGGATTTCCACATCAAATTAGAAGCAAGGAAAATCGTGGAAGCAAGAAGAAAAAAATAAAAAAAGGAAAGGAAAATCGTGGAAGCAAGAAGAGAAGAAAAAAAAAAGGAAAGAAAAAAAAGGGAGAACCAAAGATTGTCCAAATCTTCTCTCTCCTCCACATCATCAACAAAATATTGTCCAAATCACACAAAGCAAGAAGAAAATCGTCCCTAGGAGAGAGAAAAAGAAGAAAAATAAATTAGAAAAAAAGAGGAAAGAAAATAAGCAAAAAATTATAGGAAATTTCTCAAAATTTATTTCTCTCTTCTCTCTCCTCCACCTTAGCACTTTTGGTCTCAAAAGATCTCACAATCAATTGTGGGTTTCTCTCTTTTAGGAAAGAGAAAATTGTTACCCTACCTCCCCATTCCCTATAAATACAACTCATGTAAGAGGGGAGACAATTCATTCTTCTTCTAGTTTTTTTAGTTGCTCTCTCTCTCCCTCTCTCACTCTTTAGTTTTAGTTCTTCTCTATTTTTGCTTTAATCACTTTTGTAATAGTTTTTTTTTATGTCAATTAATGCAAGCACTCTTTTATTTTTATTCAGCCTTTTTATGTTTATGATTTATGCAATTGAGTTGTAATTTTTTAAGTTATAGTTCTAGGCTTAGATCTAGGTGACAAGATCACGAGCCGTGGAGCAATTTTTTTCAAGTTCAAGCATTGATTCAAGTAAGTAGGCTCCTTCAGTAGTCTTCTCTCCCCCCTCTCATTCCCTCTTCTGACTACCCTTTCTTTCTTAATTTAGGATTTTTATTTTCAGTCGTTACATTATTGCTATCCCTTTCCCCCAAGGTTCATGCTAGTGTATGTGTTGGCTTTGCCCCTCCTAGCCATAGAACCATCAATTTATTGCTTTTATTTTAATTATCTCCCTTTCCCTAAAGCCAAGTAGAGTAACCCTTGTAAGAGTGACTCTCTGGTCAAGTAGGGAAGCTCATATTATGATGCATCCCTCGGGCTAAGTAGAGAAACCTACTTGTGAGTCTCTCTCTAGCTTTATCCCCTTTCGTTTACTTTATTTTTATTTCAGTATTTTTTTTCTTTATTTATTTATTTATTTTTTAATTACGTGGGTTGTTTATTTTTAGTTATTTAATTATTTAATTTTAATTGCGTGGCTTGCATCTTTAAATTCTTAGATGACGAATGGTTAGGATGTTATTTTAGATACATATGTTTAGGACGGTAATTAGAATTAGATCACGGTTCACTTTCGCATTATTAAAAGAAATAAAAAATAAAGTGGTTGCTCTTCCTGTGTTCGAGCCGTAGCTACACTGATCCGTACACTTGCGGTTACATTTAAATCTCAAACACGGCAGCAGCTAAAGGATTATATCAATCGGTGGTGGCTGAGTCCACTACTCTTCCATCAGTCGATAACCTTCCTTCTCCAACTAAGGTCTGAAATCTGACTAGCATTAGAATTCCACAGTCGGCTTATATGCGGTAACTTGAAAAACACAAGTTTGCCCTTCTCGGAAGGGTCAACTTCAGGGCTATCTCCATTGATACACTATGCTCACTGGTGAAGTCATCTCGGACATTACGGGAAGATGTTATTTTGAAATCACTTGGAAAAGGTTTCATCCTTTTTTGTTTTCAATCTGAATCTGATATAATGAGTGTATGGAATGGAGGACCAGTCAGGGTGGAGGGACAACTTCTACGGTTTCAGAGGTGGAGGCCAGAGTTCAAGGTTGATGATGAGGATATTACACACAGGCTTGCTTGGGTAAGATTTCTCAGTCTTCCTCGGGAATACTGGGATGAAGAAATACTACTTACTATGGCTATAGCAGTGGGCCGCTTGATCGCCATAGACCGACGAATGAAGGACTCTCATTATGAACATTTTTCTTGAATTTGTATTGATTTAGATGATTCACAGCCTCGAGTTGGAAGAAATTTACGTTGAAAGGGAGCACATCAATTCTTCGGAATTATTTATCTTCAAACAGGTTATGGAATATGAAAATCCACCAACACGTTGTATGTTGTGTCGATGGTTTGGGCATCGTTCAGATGATTGCCCGACAAAAAGAAAAAATAAGGAGTCTGTGTTGAATTAAGTCTTCATTAATTAGTTTTATGAGTTGGAGGTACACGTCTTATATAGACCTTCAAAGGTGGAAGTGTACTCCAACTCTAATACAAAAGAGACAGTTACAATAGGACTCTGATATCACATGTGATAGTTACAATAGGACTCTGATATCACATGTGACAGTTATAATAGGACTCTGATATCCTAAGAGAGAGACTTTGTGTTGCTATCCAATGAGACTCCTCTTTTGTAGGAGAGGTTTTTGAGGTAGAGGAGGACTCTAACTATGTTGATACACCCCCTCAAGGTGGGAATTTGAACGGTCGAATTCGCGGCTTGTCCAAGAGAAAAGTGAACCGTTTTGAGCTGAGAGGCTTGGTGAGGATATCAGCTATTTGATCATTTGTGGAGATGAATTGCACCTGAAGCTCCTTGGAGGCAACCTTGTCCCGAACAAAATGAAAATCTATTTCAAAATGTTTTGTACGGGCATGAAACACAGGATTGACTGAGAGATAAGTGGCACAAATATTGTCACACCAGAGGATTGGCACTGTGGGGATAGGAATGCTCAATTCAGCAAAGAGAGAGCGGAGCCAAGTGTGTTCTGCACAAGCATCAGCGACAACCTTGTACTTTGATTCAGTAGAAGAGCGTGCAACCATTTTATACTTTTTAGATGCCCAAGAGATTAAATTGGGACTCATGTAGATGGCATAGCCGCCTGTCGACTTTCGGTCAACATTATCACCATCCCAATCAGCATCCGAGAATGCTTGAAGTTGAAGAGAATCGAACCTAGAGATGAACAACCCTTGGACTTTTGTGCCCTAGAGATAACGGAGGATTCTTTTGACTAAGGTCCAATGGTCCTCCAAGGGAGCATGCATAAACTGGTAGGCTCAATTGACAGAGTACGCTACATCAGGTCTGGTGAGAGTGATGTATTGGAGAGCACCTACAATGGATCGATACCTTGTGGGATCCGAGAGAAGAACACTCCCTGAGGAAGAGGCTGCAGAGGTGGTGGCCATGGGCATGGTAACAGGTTTACAGTCAGTCATTCCAGCACGTTGAAGAAGATCAGAGATGTAGCGTGCTTGAGAGAGAAGGACACCACCATGTTGATAGAGAACCTCAACACCAAGGAAGAAACTGAGGTGACCAAGGTTTTTGATAGAGAATTCTATGGCAAGTTGTTGGAGGAGGGAGGTGATATGAGACGGATGGTTGCGTATAACCAGAATATCGTTAACATAGACAAGTATATATGTTATGACGGAGCCCTGCATATAGATGAACAGAGATGTGTCGATTTGGGAGGACCAAAAATCGGAGCGAGTCAGAGACTCAAAGAGCCTATGGAACCAAGCCCGGGGGGCCTACTTGAGCCCATAAAGAGATTTGTGGAGCTTGCAAAGATGAGAAGGGCGTAGGGAGTCTTTAAAACCCTGGGGTTGAGCCATGTATACCTCTTCTGATAGAAGTCCATGAAGGAATGCATTCTGAACATCGAGCTGGCGAACATCCCAATTCTTTGAAATGGCCAAGGATAGAACCATCCTTATGGTCTTGGGCTTGATTACTGGACTGAATGTCTCATGATAATCCAAGCCAGGTTGCTGATGAAACCCTTTTGCCACCAATCGAGCCTTATAGCGTTCAAGGGAACCGTCGGCTTTATACTTGATGCGGTAGACCCACTTGCATCCAACCAAGTTCATAGAATCCCTGTAAGGCATAAGAAACCAAGTATCATTACGCTAGTTGGGGTCTTTATGGGCCTGGGAGAAGCATGTAGGTTCAGTGGGTTGGTGTGTTGAAATAGTGGAGAGGGTCAATGGGTCGGCATAGAGGTCAGTAAGAGCTTTGGTGTGGTGGGGAGGTGAGGTAGAGGAGTCAGGGTTAGGGACAGTTTGAGGTGGGGGGTGGTAGGTGAGGGGAGGAGGGGGGGAAATGGGAGAGGGTGGGTTACCAGAGGGTGGGTCTGGTGTAGGAGGGAGAGGGAGCACTGAGGGAGGTGTAGGAGGGGTGGGTTGGGTTGGCGTAGGGTAGGGGAGATTGGGGGTGATGGCCCATGGGGAAAGGCTATGTGTAGGTGGAGGAGGGGTGTGAGGGGTTGGGGTATTGTGATAGGGGAAGGTGGATTCATCAAACCGAATATGGCGAGAGATGTAGATGCGATGAGTGGTGAGATGCATACAACGGTAACCATGATGGGAGGGACTGTAGCCTAAGAAGACACAAGAGGCAGAACGAGGTTCTACCTTATGATGATTGTAAAGACGAAGCAAAGGGTAGCAAAGGCATCCAAAGATTTTGAGAAAAGAGTAGTCTGGGGAATTTCCTGTGACGAGCTGATTGGGGGATTTATTGCCAATGACAGAGGATGGCATGCATTTGATAAGGAATGCCATGGTTTCAAAGGCATAATCCCAATAAGCTTGGGGAACAAAAGCGTGAGAAAGTAGGGTAATCCCAGTTTCAACAATATGCCTGTTACGGCGTTCAAATGTTCCTTGCTGCTTGTGAGTATGAGGGCAAGAAAGTCTATGCTGAATGCCCAGCTTGGTAAAGTAAGTGGGAAGAGTGCGAAATTCTCCACCCTAATCAGTTTGGATAGCCTTGATGGAGCGAGAGAACTGACGTTCCACCAAGGCCTGAAAGGTTCGAAAAGCAGAGTAAACATCAGATTTTAACTTTAAAGCAGTGAACCAAATATATTTAGTGTGGTCATCAACAAAAATAATAAAGTAGCGGTTCCCATTTGAAGAAACTGTGGGGTGGGGACCTCATACATCACTAAAAATTAGGTCTAAAGGAGAAAAGCTACGAGAACTAGTTTCCCATAGCGACAGACGACTAGCTTTGCCTATTTGGCAAGCAGAACAAAGAGAAGGAGGCTTGACGAGCTGATGACCAGGAAGCATGAGGCGGAGAACCCTTTCATGAGGATGCCCTAGACTGTGATGCCAGCGACCGTATGATGAAGCAGAGACCAGGTGAATAGAAGGTGGTGCTGAAACCAAATAGAGGCCATTTTTGCTATGTCCAGTGAGGAGGATGTGTTTGGTCTCAAAAAATAAGAAGAATGAAATTCAAAGAAAACATTATTTTCACGACAGAACTGCTGAACAGAAAGTAGTGAACAATTGAGGGAGGGAACATGTAAGACATTAGAAAGAGAGAAAGAATGAGAAGAAGACAAAATGGAAGTATTGCCAATGTGAGAAATAGAAAGCCCCTTACCATTACCAAGTAAGAGTTGGTTGTTACCTGTGTATGGATCATAGGTGGAGAACTGAGTGAGGTCAGGGGTGGCATCATGGGTGGCACCGGTGTCAGGTATCCAGGAGGTGGTGTAGGTCTGTGGATGGTGGGGGAATGGTTGAGGTGGGGGAGGCATGGGGTTCATAGGGGGGTTTGGGGGGTAGGCCATAGTGTGGTAGGCATTAGGGGGGTGTGGAGGGCGATGGTAGGGATGGTGTGGGGTAGGGAGTAGGGTTGGTTTGGTGGTGTTCTGTTGCCGATAGTAGCAGGTGTCTGTCTGATGGTTGGTGCGACTACATATTATGCAGCGATTGTGGGCAAAAGCATTGGGGCGCCCAAAACCATGACCACGACCACGGCCTCGTGAGGATGAAGTACCACGACCACCATTGGATTGAGTGGGTGGTCCACGATTTGGATGAGCAATATGAGCTGAGGCTTCGGCTGCAGGATAGATGATGGGGAGACGAGATTGGATCAAAGTCTCATGGCTCATAAGAAGGCCATGCATATCATTATAGGAGATTGGCTCCTTTTGCGCCATCATGATGGAGGTGAGGGCCTAGTAGTCAGTTTGGAGAGCACGGAAGACATGGATGTTAAATTGAGTCTTCATTAATCA
>NW_024869277.1:0-18905 GCF_013358625.1 Macadamia integrifolia | reverse complement strand
TTAACCATGGATCATCAGATGATTTTTCAGCCTTTTTGGATTCTGCATCACTTTTTTCTATTACATCAAGTGGTCTGAAATACACTTGGTATAACAATCGGCGAGTGGGTTGTGTTAATGCTGTTTTGGATCGTAGTCTGTGCAATCAAGAATGGATGGAGATCTTCCCTGGATGTTCTCAACGGGTTCTTGCCCGTGAATACTCGGATCATTCTCCTATTGTTTTGTCTTGTTATGAAGTGCCTTGTCCTGCTAATATTCCTTTCGCATGCTACGCTTTTGGGTTGATAATTCTGATTTCAAGGAAGATATCAGGTCTTCTTGGGAGTTGCCTCTCCAAGGTACCCCAATGTTCATTGTGGTCAGCAAGGTTGAAAAGATTAAAGAACCCTCTTCGTTCGTGGGCAAGAACAGTATTTCCTCATATTGATGAGGAAGTTGAGAAAATGAAGGCTTCTTTGGTTTCGGTTCAAATGGACATCGAGACATCTAGATTAGATGATGATTTTTTCAGCAAGAAATGGTGGCAAAGGAGGCTCTATGCAAGGCTTTAAAAATGCAAGAAAAGCTCTAGCGCAAGAAATCTTGAGTGAGATGGTTGAAAGAAGGTGATCGTTGCTCGAGGTTTTTCCATCTATCTGCAAAGATCAGGAAATGCAGGAATGTGATTCATGAAATCCAAGATGAGAATGGAGTTATCCTTAAAGATGTGGATGCTATTAGCCATCGATTGGCAACCCACTTTGTGACATTTAGCAAGAGAGGTGGTTCTACTAGAAATGAAGCTCTGTTATCTGTGATTCCTAATATTCTCTCTGGCTCTGATAATGCTGGCCTCATTGTTATCCCTTCTACTGAGGAAATTAGGTGTGCAGTTTTTGACTTGGATCCCTCCAGTGCACTAGGTCCTGATGGCTTCCCTGAGACTTTTTACAGAGTTTGCTGGGATATTGTGGGTCAGGATGTATGTCATGGCATTCAAAATTTCTTCAAAAGAGGGGTTATAACAAAAGGAGCAAACAACAATTTCCTTTCCCTGATTCCTAATGTGGACAATGCTTGCAAGGTAGACCATTCTGTCCAATCTGCTTAGGTAACTTTTTTCTAAAGTTAATTCCTAAGATTATGGCTACTCGTTTGGCTTCTCTGCTTTCTCGTTAATTTATGAAGAGCATGGTGCTTTTCAAAAAGGAAAAATTATATTTTCAAATATTGGGGTAGCATCTAAGCTTACGAATATGATGGCAAAGAAATGTTTTGGAGGCTGCATTGGAATGAAATTAGATATTCAAAAGGCATTTGACACTTTGGAGTGGGATTTTCTTTTCGCTATCATGGATAAATTTGGTTTTGACCAAACCTGGATTGGATGGATTAAGCAAATTATGATTTCAACTAGAATATCAGTTCTAGTTAATGGAGGTCCAGTGGGATTTTCTGGGGTTGAGAGGGGTCTTCGTTAGGGACATCCTCTATCTCCAATGCTGTTCATTATTGCAGAAGAAGCCCTTTGCAGAGGTCTTCGCGATCTTCGAAACAAAGGATTAGTGAAAGCAATTCCTGGCCCTTGAAATGTTTTCACTCCATCCCATCTTTTATATGTTGATGATCTTTTAATTTTTATGAATGCAGATCTGAAAGGAATCAAGAGCCCCAAGAGGTTTCTTGATACATATCAAAAATTTTCAAGTCAAAAGAATCAATTTAGAGAAGAGTAAAATCTTCTTGAACTCTATTCCAGCTGATCATAAGTGGCAGATAAAGGAGGTTTTAAACATTCCTGATTGCGACTTCCCAAGTCGCTATCTTGGTGTGAAAGTTTTTAAAGGCCGTGTTAAAAAAGATCTTATCCTTCCCCTGATGGATAAGTTCAGGGCGAGACTAACTGGATGGAAAGGCAAGCTTTTATCACTTGCGGGGAGGGTGGAGTTGGTAAAGACGGTCATGAGTAGCATTCCCCTACATAACTTCTTGGTGTACCTTTGGCCATCTTCTTCCATTGCTCAAATGGAACGCTGGATCCGAAACTTTATATGGAGCGGTGATGCCCCTTCTTCAAAGGTTATTACAGTAAAATGGATCAATATGTGCAAGCCTAAGAAGGAAGAAGGACTAGGTATGCGACGTCTAAAAGAGGTTAATTTAGCTCTACTTGCTAAGTTATGTAGGCATATCAAATCGTAAAAATCAGATTTTGCTTCATTTCTCAGAGGTTGTTATATGGCAGCAAATGGTAGTCTTAAAAAATATGGTCACACCTCTTCCATTTTTCCTAGTCTCCGCAAAGTTTGGAATTTGGTCTGTGACTCTGAACGATGGGTAGTGGGAGATGGTTCATCCATTAGCTTTTGGTTTGATCGTTGGATGGGCAACTCAAGAATATATGATCTCATAGTGGATACTCCAATTGATTGTACTCTATCGGCTCCAGTTTCTCATTTTATCGTTGAAGGAAAATGGGATCTTCCTATAGTTCAATCTTTACCTCTAAAGAAAATTTATGATCAGATTTCTTTGATTCTGCTTCCATCGGTTGCAGTCATGGATAAGAGAATATGGTCTTTAACTTAATCAGGGTGATTCTCTGTTTCTTAGGCTTGGGAGAAAATTAAAGAAAAAAATCCAGTTAAAGGGTGGTGGCATTCAGTTTGGATGAAAGGTCTTCACCCAAGACTCTCTATCTTTGGATGGCACCTGGTTCATGGAAGTCTTCCAACTGATGATGTGATTGCAAAAAAAGCAGTTCCTTCGGTGTCTATATGCAACCTCTGCTGCAAAAATGGTGAGTCTCTTAATCATTTGTTTCTAGAATGTGACTATTCCATTAATTTATGGACAGCGATTATGGGATATTTCAACCAGAGATGGACTGATTTCCCCTCTGTTGAACAACTTTTCTCATGGTGGAGAAGAAAAGGAAATACAGTTCCTTGTCGTAAGATGTGGCAACCTCTAGTAATAATTATTCCTTTTCAATTATGGGCAGAGAGGAATAAAAAGAAGATTTGACAATCAATCCAGATCATTAAGCTTTGTAATCCAGTATGTTATGAAGGATATCTGTGATTTCTCCACTATATTTCCCATTCATATCAGTTCCATCCATGATCTCCTCCTCTCTAAGAAGTTAAAGGTAAGGACTACAAGACCAAAAGCTGATCGGATCATTGAGCTAAGTTGGAGTGCGCCACCACTAGGATTTTATAAGCTCAATATTGATGGATGTTCCTTGGGAAACTCAGGTTGCTCAGAAGCAGGAGGTATCATCAGAAATTAAACTGGTAGAAATTGGGGTTGCTATGCAATATACAAAGGTTGGGACCAGCTTCATGGCAGAGGTTGCAGCATTTTTTCATGGTCTCAAGATATCTACAACCAAAGGAATGACCAAGTTATGGATCGAAAGTGATTCCCAAGCAGTGGTGACTTGTATAAAAAATCAAGTCATTCCTTAGTGCTATCAGCAACAGTGGTGGTCTTACAAAGGATACTTGGATAACATTTCTTTGATGATCTCCTATTGCTACAGAGAAATAAACACAGTGGCTGACAAGTTGGAAAAGCATGCAACTGCATCAAGAACTTCAACTACTTGGGATATGGCTCCCACATTCATCACTTTTGATCTAGAGTGGGATTCCCAACATAGGCCAAGATTTCGTTTCACATAATTTGTTCTTTTTTTAAGTTTTGGATTTTTGTTCTGCTAATGGCCATGGCGAAGGTGGAACAGAGATCTAAAGGCTCTTTTGTAATCTTCTATTTTCTATTTTTTTTTTACATAATATACTTTGCTGACCTTTAGCAAAAAATAAATAAATAAATAAAATAAAGTGGGTCAGTTTAGACCAATTTTCTTAGGAAATTTTTTTCTAAAATTGATTCAAAAAATTTTGGCTACTCATTTGAGCCATCTTCTTCCTCATCTGATATCCGAAGCACAGGGTGCTTTCCAAAAAGGAAAAGTAATTTTTTCAAGTATTAAGGTTGCATCTGAACTATCAAACATGATTTCAAAGAAGAGTTTTGGAGACTATTTCGCGACGAAGCTAGACATTCAGAAGGCTTTTAACATTCTGGAGTGGAATTTTCTCTTTGATGTCATGAAAAGCTTTAGATTTTCGCAATCATAGATAAGTTGAATTCAGCAGATTCTGTTCTCAACCAAATTATCGATTCTGGTTAATGGAGGCCCTATGGGAATTTTTGGAGTAGAGAGAGGCCTTCGCCAGGGTGATCCTCTCTCCCCTATGTTATTCATTTGTCAAAGAAGCATTGTGTCAAGGTCTTCGTGATCTTAGAGAAAAGGGGCATGTGAAAACCGATTCGTGGTCCTATGAACGTCTACACGGCTTTGCACCTTTTATATGTTGATGGCCTTTAATTTTTGTAAGTGCAGATTTGAAAGGAGTAAAGAGCCTCAAGAACTTCTTGGAATCATACCAAAACCATTCAAGGCAGAAAATCAATTTGTAAAAGTGTAAAATCTTTTTGGGGTCAATTCCAGCAGCTCGGAAGCACAGAAGAAAGGAGGTTCAAAACATTCCTGTTTGTGATTTTCCAAACCACTATCTAGGGGTGGAGATTTTTAAAGATGATGTTAAGAAAGATCTAATTCTTCCCCTGATAGATAAATTCAATAAGGAAAACTATTATCTCGAGTTGAGCATGTAGAGCTAGTGAAGACTGTCATGAGTAGCAATCCCTCTACACAACTTCTTTGTATACTATTGGCCAGCTTCTTCTATTCAGATGGAGAGATGGATAAAAAAATTTATCTAGATTGGTGATGTGGATTCTTCAAAAGCCATCACCATCAAGTGGAGTAATGTTTGTAAGCCAAAGAGCCAAGAAGGTCTAGGCATTCACCGTCTCAAAGAAGTCAACTTCGATTTTCTAGCCAAGCTAAGTTGGCACATTTGGTCAGACTCTTCAGTGTTCACATCTTTCCTTAGTGGAAGATTTATGGCTGAAGATGGTAATCTCAAACGATATGCTTCTTCTTCTTCGATTATCTCTAGTTTGAGAAAGGTATGGAGCCATTTTCGTGACTCAGGGAATTGGATTGTTGGTGATGGGAATTTCGTTAGTTTCCGGCATGATCTCTGGATGGGTAGTTCTCACCTACATGATGAGATTTCTATTGAGCGCCCAATTGAGCTCAGGTTTATGGCTTATGTGCCATACTTTATTTCTGATGGCCAATTGGATCTTCCTACAATGGGCTCGCTTGTTCTTCAATCTATTTTGATAGGATTTCTCATATTCCTCTTCCTTCTTTTTCTACACAAGATAGGCAGATCTGAAATTTAACGAATCAGGGATTTTTTCAGTTTCTTCAGTTTGGGAAAAAATTAGAATAAAAGACCCTATCATGGGCTGGTGGCAGCTAGTTTGGCAAAAGGAGATTCATCCTAGACTATCGATTTCCGAATGGTGTTTAGTCCATGGCTGCTTATCTTCTAATGACATGATTTCTAAAAAAGCCACTCCTCTTGCGTCAAGGTGCAGTTTATGCTTTAAAAGTGAAGAATCATTGAAGCATCTCTTCTCAGATTGTGAGTTTTCATTCAACTTATAGTTTGCTATTTTGAATTAATTTGATCAATGATGGAGTGGTGTCCCCTCGATTGAAAATATTTTCTCATAGTGGAAAAGAAAGAAGAAATGATGTGCAATGTAATAAGCTTTGGTTTCCTCTTCCCATAATCATTCCTTTTCATACATGGGCTGAGAGAAATAGAAGGGACTTGATGATCATCTTAAGCCAGTAAATTATGTTAAACAATCAGTCTTGAATGAATTGTGTGATTTTTTAACTCTAGTTCCTATCCAGGTTATCAGTGTCTAGTCTTATTCTATCTAAGAAGTTGAAAGTATGTACCTTTTCTTGTACCAATACAATCCAAGAATTATTTTTAATCACCCCAGCTAATGGTTTCCTCAAACTGAACATAGACTGATGTTCTCTGGGAAACCCAAGGTACCCGAGTGTTGGTGGCATCTTTAGAGGAGAATGGGGGAACAAAGCACATGGGACTATAGAGGGAAAACTAACTAGATGTGGATTGCAATGATGATTTGCATTAAGAATGTGCCTAAAGAGGTCCTAGGGTTATCTAATGGGGGAGGCATACTCTTAGAGAGACTGGGTGGTGGAACAACGAGGTCTAGGCTGCCATTAAGACTAAGAAGGATTGTTTTAAGATTTGGCAAAGGACTAGTGTGGCTGAGGATAGAGCAAGATATCACACAGCCAGGAATGAGGCTAGGAAGATTGTGGAGAAATCTCCGGCAAAAAAATATGACGATCTATATGAAAATCTTAATACAAGGGAGGGGAAAAAAAGAGATTTATAGGATAGATAAAATAAGAGAAAGGATGAGTACGGATTTGGACCATGTCAGATGCATCAAAAGTGAGGATGGTAGAGTGCTTGTACGCAATAAGGACATTATGAGGAGATAGGACGATTATTTTGTAAACTACTAAATGGAGATATTGTAACTAATAGGGTGGATCCAGAGTAGAGGGGAGTAGACATGAATCCAATACACCTGATGTACATTTACTGTAGGTTGGCGAAATTGAGGATAAAGAGGCCCTAAGAAGGATGAGTGTAGGTAGAACTCTGGGACCGGATAAGATCCCTATTGAATTATGGAAGAGCTTAGGAGGATAGGAGGTGTCTTGGCTTACCAAGCTGTTTAACAAATTTTTTAGCACAAAAGTTATGCCGAATGAGTAAAGAAGAAGCATTGTGATTCCGATTTATAAAAACAAATGTGATGTCTAGAATTCCAATAACTTTAAAGGTATAAAACTTATATAGTTATACCATGAGACTATGGGAAAAGGTTATTGAAGTCCACCTAAGAGAGGTAACCAAGGTTTCGGAGAACCAATTTGATTTTATGCCAAGGAGATCCTCAACAGAAGCTATTTACCTCTTAAGGAGGCTTAGGGAAGTATTCAGTGCTCAAAAAAAGGACCTCCATGTGATCTTTATTGACCTAGAGAAAGCCTATGATAGAGTACCGAGAGAGCTATTTCGACATATTCTAGAGAAAAGAAGGGGCATGATTAACTATATAGATATAATTAAGGACATGTACGAGGGAGTGCTGGCGAGTGTCAAAAAGATAGAGGCTAATGTAACGAATTCCCAATCAATTGGCTTACACCAAGGATCTGCTTTAAGCCCTTATTTGCTTACACTCATTATAGATGAGCTAACAGGCACATCTAAGACTCAGTTCCATGGTGTATGCTATTTCCTGATGATATTGTTTTGACAGATGAAACTGTAGAAGGGATTAATACTAAATTGGGGCTATGGAGATCAAGCTTAAATAAAGAGTTTTTAGGATAAGTAGAACAAAGACAGAATATATGATGTGCCCCTTCAGTCAATCGAGAAGAGGGGAGGGAGTTGTGAAACTTGGGGAATGAGAGCTACCCAGAGTGGCTGTTTTAAATACCTAGGATCCATCATTGACAAAGTGGGAGATATAAAGAATTCCCACATGATTAACATGGGTGGATGAAATGGTGAGGTGCGTGGGGAGTATTATATAACAAAAGAATGCCTATTAAGTTTAAGAGAAAATTTTTACAGGGCAATCATAAGACTAGTTATGACATCTGGAGTGGAGTGTTGGGCAGTTAAGAAGAGTACTTTGAATAAACTAAGTGCAACGAAGGAGAGAAATGTTGAGAGGGTTGTGTGATAAGGTCCAAAGAGATAGGGTAAGGAACGATTGTATAAGAAACGATTTGGGGGTTGCACCAATCCAGGACAAGCTCCATGAGAGCCGATTGAGGTGGCATGGCCATATTTTACAGAGACCTATGGATGCCCTAGTAAGAAAGAGTGATCAGATTCATTTGGAGGGAGTCAGAAGAGATAAGGGCAAGTTTAAGATGACTATTGATGAAGTGGTGTGGAAAGATATGCATAAGGTAGCACTAGATTCTAGTATGACTTCGGATAGAGTTTTGTGGAGGACAAAGACCCATATTGCCAACCCCTTATAGGAGATGTTCCCATAATGTGTCTTTTCTGCTGCTTTACCTTCTTCTCTTATCTCCATTTTTTTTCATTTTAGCCTCTTTTTTGTGCTTCTTATTTCCCTATCGGATCCATGTAGCCGACTCCATTAGTTAGGAAGGTTATGGTTATTGTTGTTGTTGTTGTGGAAATGAGGGAATTTCCTAGGGTGCTTTGCTATGTATTAAGGGATTGAAACAAACTTTATGGTGGAATTTGCAGCATTTTTTCATGGTCTGAAGTATACTTCTGCAAAAGGAATTGGTAAATTATGGATTGAGTTCGATTCTCAATTAGTAGTGACCTGCATAAAAAATAAAAAAATCTCATGGTGCTTTCAACAAAAGTGGTTGTTTTAGAAGACATACTTGGATAATACGACTTCGCTGACATCTCATTGCTACAGAGAGGTCAATACTACTATAGACAAATTAGCAAAGCACGGAGCACCTTTATCAAATTGGGATGGTGCTCCAAATTTTGTAATTTCTGATCTAGATTGGGACAGTCTTAAAAGACCAAGATTTCACTTTCTGTAATTTCTTTGCTTTGGGTTTTTTCTCTGCTGATGGTCATACGGAAGATGGAGTAAGGACTTAAAGAGTTCTTGTGTATTCCCTTTATTCTTTGATTAATATATGTTTGCTGATCTTTAGCAAAAAAAATAAAAATAAATAAAATACTTTAATCATATAAAATCTCTGACTTTGGTTCTTACAATCAGTATCGGATCAGTCGGTATCAAAATAATCATATATCAATTCTTGCCTGATCCCATTTCTCTGTAATTGGTTTTTTGTTTTACAAATATTATGTCTTTTCAATGTGTTTGAATATTGGCATCAAGACTCTAGAATATTGTTTTTTGAATTGGTTTATCATCAAAAAGTTTATAAAATAAGTAAATAATTAAAAATTAAGTTTTACTTCACCCATATAGATAAGGAAGAAACCTTCTCCACTAGTAATGTGACCTTATTATTGGAGTCTTGTATCATCATTACATTTCAAAACCTATTTATGAAGATGAAATTATCCCTCTCTAATGCAATCTAAGGTGGCCAGGGTCCTTCACCATGGGTCAGGAAAAACTCAATCTAATAATTAAATAACATTATTAAGACAATTGATACTTTAAAATCAATTTTTTTCTTCCTTAATCTCAATTAATTTGTTAGTCATGGCAACCATGTGGTCATTACCTTGCATAAATTATCTTAATTTTTTAACAAGAGGATATATTTCTGACATTAAAATGTAACATACAAAATTAAGAGATCCATATACATGTATTATTCAAGACATTTCCTAGCAAGAACAGCCACACTTGCATTTAAGCAGGAATAGTCTATGTTGCATGTAGCACATTTCTAAGCAAAAAAATTTCCCTATCCCATTTGCAAGCTTCACAACTTGGAGGTTCTACATCTTCCATTGACAACCACCCAGAATTCAGTAACTTACTCTTGCAGACTAAACTGGTACACATAGGTTCTGGTTGTGGGAGAAAACCAGTACTGGTCCACATTTGCCGGATTATCTCCTTTGATCGCTAACGGCATTTTTGGATCTTTGTTGATGGTGAACCTTCCTCCACTTTTTGCAGAATTTCTAAAGCTTGGGATTTTAATCGGTTATTGATGCACAAGAGGATTAATCCTAGCATGTATGCGGCTTCTTCATGTCCTAGACAAGCTGCTTTCTTTAAAAACTCGATCCCTGATTCTGATTTCTTGTTACTAAAATATTCAACCTGAAAACAAATAAGTGTCCCACTTTAGCTATGACAAAAAAATTAATCAAAAAGGAAAATTCTAAATGGGTTGAGTCTAGCAATTGTGTGTGTGTGTTTTCCTTTTTAATAAATTTTTAGTAATTGAGTTGGTCATTAGTGTAAACCCAACTCTAATTGATTGACATGAAAGGGCTTGGGTTGGATTTTCAGTTCATGGGTAATTTTGGTTAGGCTAATCAAGGCCCTTAGCATATATTTGTCTAACCTGAATCTGACCAGTTAGCTAAAGATCCATTCGATTTATAATCTCTTATTATCAATGTATATACTTCAAGGGCAAGTATGTTCTGTTCATGACAGTCCATGTGCCTCCCTAGGAGGGGCACAGTGGTCATTGCATGTCTCCCTATGCCTGTAGTGCTGGGGCTCAAGGATAGATTGAATTGAATTCCATTCCGTTGTGTTTATATCACATATATCAATTATAAACAAATGACGAAGTTTAAGACTAATCGCTGACTGTGTCTTGGTGTGTGAAAGTATTCGCATATGCGATAGTGAGATATGTTTTCCTAATGGGAGAAAGAAAGAAGCCTACAAGCAACATGGTCTTTACACCTAAACACAGGGAAGGCGGGGTGAAATGATCGCCCCACCCTCATGGAAAAATGGAAATCAGTCCACTGCTGATGCTTCCGCTTGTGTTCCCATTGGTATTGGTGCAGGGACCACGCGGCCTTTTAACGAACCTCTCCCAAAAATAAATATATAAACCATTAACTTGTATCGATTTTATAGGGTTTCAAGTTCGTTCAATCTTACAATCGGTCTTAGGTCCAATCGGGTTAGGCCGAATCGACAATTATTTAAGATTTTTGTAAGATCGAAGAAATGGGACTTAGGTCAATTTTACTTTTTCTATTGATCTTGATCCTCTCTAATTCTTAATAGTCCAATTTTTGAGTAATTCTCTCTGTGCACACGACACTTATACATTTTCAAAATCCAATGGTTGTAGAAGTTTTTTAGAATTCAAATCTATTAAAAATCCAAACTTCTACAACCATTGGATTTTGAAAATATAGTGTAACATGCTGAGAGAACTACACGATTAAGAATTGGAGAGGATCTAAATCCGAATTTTGTATTACCCATTTACCAAAAAATAAAAATTTGTATCACCTATTTTATCATCGGAGACGACCAGAAAAAAAGAACTTACCATTCCACGTTTGAATAGAGCTTCTGGGTTGCCTTTCTCCTCACACTGCCTCATAAACTCACGACATGAATTCCACCATGGAACCGCAGGCAACTTCTCTAGTGAGACCCTTCGAAGCACTTCTGCATCTTCTCCAGCCTTGCAGAATCCTTTGCAACTGGAAACCATTAAAAGATAAATTATCAGTTGATGCACGAAAGAAAGAAAACCTCTCAAAGAAAGCTATGAAACCATTAATGGTTCCCTCTTTTTCATGTTGAAGAGGTCAGTCACTGCAGAGGACCCAACTCGAGCTATCACCTCTGTGAGCAGCTCCTCTGGCAGAGTTTCAATCCTTGGAAGCCTCTGTTTCTTAGTTCTTTTCATCATCACTGAACGACCCATGAGAAAGAGAGCAGAAGCAACAACAACAACAATATACTTGAGAGGGTTTGGAAAGCTTAATTAATTCCTTCTCTTCTTCTTGTTAATCTTCTTCTATGGGGGCTTGGGTTATTTATAATGAACTGAAGTAACTAACTACGAAGAAGGAATTCCTTGTGATGGAGGAAGAAAAGGACAACAATGTTAGTTCCTAGTGGGTTTGAGTTAGTTTCAGCGTAGGAATCAATCTCAAGGACAAACAGGGTTCCGAATATAAAACTTTCCTTTTATTAGAGATTGGACAATAGAACCAGGTTTATTAATTGAGGTCGGGGTAAAAGCTCCAATATGTTAAGTAATCCAGTTAGAGCCTTCGTAGAAATTCCTTAGAAGGAAAGTCATAATCTGATTAGGAAGCTTAATTTACCAAATTAACCTGACTTAATGAAGGAAACCTTTTAGCACTTACCGCAAATATTAGTTCAGCCCCATTGTGTGTATGTGTGAGTTCTGGCCCTTAGTTAAAAATAATGGCGAAGAGGCAATTATTAGGGTTGGAGGTTACAATGCCAATATAAAGGGTACCCTCTAAGACTGTTTGTATCTTTTCCTTGAGGATAGTATCTTTTCCTTGAGGGTGTATGTGTGGAACTGGACTAGGTTCATGTACAAGAAAAAAAAAAAATTTGTACATTCTTGATCCACAGATTTAGAATCTTTTAAATAAAGAGAGAGAAAGTGGATTTCAAATATATGGATCAGAGACGTACGAGATTGTTCTCGTATGTGAACCTGATCCATACAAGTATTTGTGAAGGGTTGAGACTTTATTTATTTTTTTTGGTAAAGAGGGTTCAGACCATTTGGTGCAAAGTCTAATCCAAGCCATGGTTATGCCAAGTGTGTAGCTTGTTTACAGTCACCGGAGTTACTTTCAACCCAATTTTGTTCGAGGTGTTCCCACAGATGTAGATAGACTGACCAGATTAAATATGCCTAGAATGACTGAACTATAAGAAGTTGTAAATAAAGAAATAAGTAACGGAAATTCTAGTGATGACCAGAATGGTATATAAAGATGTAAAAATTAATGGTAAGTTAACTGAGTCCACCCCTAATGCAAGCCTTCACCTAGTGGAGGATCTCATCTTGCTTCCATCTATACAATGGAACACTACCCTTTTTAATTCCTCTTTCACACCCCATCGAAGCCCATGCAATCGTGCAAATTCCTCTTAGGAGTTATACTAACCAAGATAGTTGGTTTTGGGGAAAATCAAGAATGGTAAGTTTTCAGTTGAAAGTGCCTATTATTTAGCTTTGCATGTGGTTTCAAATAGCCCTACTAATTTAGAATCCCCATCTAGTTCGGGCTTTTGGAGAGTGTTGTGGAACTTGAAAAATTTTCCAAAAATGAAAACGTTTTTGGGAAGATGTAACTCGAACAGGAGGAAGAAATTATTTGTCAACAAGAGGAAGAAACTATTGTGCATGCCCTGTTTGGATTCTCTTTTGCAGTTTCTTGTTGGAAGGCTTCTCCCTTCAGGCATGATGCATCCTTTATTCAGATTGCTAATTTTAGTGTACTAATCAATTTTTTTATTCTGAACTACAAGAATGCCCCTGACCAGCAAGATTATCAAGCTCAATGGTCCTCACTTCTTTCGGAATTTTGGAAATCAAGAAATCAGGTAGTCTTTAACTTTGCTTCCCCTAATTTGAAGTCTACTATTTTAGCTTTTCATCGTTCTGTTGAAGAGAGCAGATTGGGTATGGCTCGTATTGCTATTTTTTGCCCTCCCCTTCATAATAACCACCCTCACTTCTTAACTCTAATTTTCAAATTGCATCCACCCACAAGACATTGGTTTTGCTTTTGTTGATGGAGCGTGGTTATCAAACTCTTAGAAAGGTGCGTAAGGAGCAATCATTTATGATAGGGGAAAGATGTTCATTGGAGCTAAGTGCAAATCTAGTTGGGGTCATTTAGCTGCAGCCATAAAAGCTGAAGGAGTCTGGGACGCTTTTTTCTTAACTGAAAGCTTGGGGCTCTTTGTTTTGTCAATCTTTTCTGATTGCTGGCCTATTAACCAAGAACGGAATCTCTACCTCTCTTGATTGGGCAACTTTAGAAATAGTCAATGATATCTTTGTTCTTTCTTTATATTTTACTTTAGTTCTTTTCTGTTTCATTCTGCGTAGTTCTAAGAAGGAAGCTCACTTCCTTGCAACTGGTGCTCTTAAATTTTGTCTTTCTCATACTTGGTGGATTCAAAGCCCAGCTTTTCTTGTAAATAACTCATATCTCAATAGGAGTTCCTCCTTGACCCATTTTTTTGAATAACATTTTGTTTTTATCCCGAAAAAAATAAAAAATAAAAAAAAAGGAAATGTTATATTGGAAAATAGTAAATAACTAGAAAGATAGAAATGTAATGCATGCTAAATACAATAGTAATCAATATACAATAAAAGAAAGCATTTGGTGGGTGGGAGGGGAGGGAGAGTGTTTGAGTTTAAAAATATGTTACCGCAAGTGTACAGTATATTGTAGCCAATGGGAGATAATGTTGCAGGCGATGTCATTGGAAGGCGGGAGGAAGAGTTGAAATCGGACCTTTAAGAATTGACTGGGGGAGAGAAATTAGAGAAATCAGAAATATTATAACCAATTGTAGGAGAAGACATGCCCAGTTTGTAGGCATACGAGGGAAGGCATACATTGAGTACTGTTTTGGGTATTTTTGTAATACACAAACTCGTTTTGTGTAAATTTGTGGAACCAAACACAGTATGGGTATTTTTGTAAAAGCAAATCCATTAGTGGGTAATCAAGTAATTTCACCTTGAAAATTTCACCCTCCCGCCTAATATGTATGTACAAAATCCATTCCCGCCTAATAGATATGCTTAAAATTAGAAAAAGTTCATCCAATGAAATATAGCCAACTGGAATACATTATTGGAATATGGCCGAGAACAAGGCTGGTTTCTTTAGAAAAAAAAAAAGGAGGGGTGGTTTGATGTATACAAGCCAAACAGGGCCAAAATCAAATCGAATTTTCCTAATTGTTTTGGTTTCGATTTTACCATTCCAACACCAAAACCAATTCAACCCAAATCGAAATTCAAAGGGAAAATGTTAAGTGTGCCTAGCATTGTGCTTGTCACTCTCCCCACCTCCTAAAAAAGAACCCTTGTCTTGAACTCCCCATTGTGTGTCACATTGGAAAATTAATCAAAGTGGGCTCATTACCCTACACCTTATACGTAATATCCCATAACCCATACCTTATACCCCAGCCCTAGGAACATACTTCAGCCCCAGGTGGCAAAGAGACAACATCGAGGTGCAAAACCTTCCCATCGATGTGTCAAACCTTCCCATCCACTCAACACCATTGGATCACAAAGGCCAACTTTCGTCCTTACTTGACGGGTGGGTCTTGCAGTCAAGCTCCCTTTCGCCATACCCTATAACCTATATCTTATACTACATATCCCATACTCTATACCCTATGCCACATACCCCATACCCCATACCCCATACCCCATACCCTACACCTTATATCCTATGCCCCAATACCCTATACCAAATATCCCATAGGGATACACTGCACCTTATACCTTATACCTTATACCTTATACCTTATACCTTATACCCGATGCCTTGTGCCCTATACCCCATATCCTTATACCTCTATATCACTTAAAGATGCAATCGATCTTAAATTTGGCTCTCCTCTAAGATATTCAGTTCTAAGACCCAATACCCTAGCTGAACAAATATGTTTGGAAAATTGACATGAAAGGAATAAATATCAATCAATTTATCGATCACAATAACAAAAGGGACAATCATCAGGTAAATAAAAGAGACGAATGAGGTTACCTTTAGTGTGAACACCATTCTTAACAAATTCCAAATGAAATATTTGAATTTAGGATGAACTTTTGTTTTCCACCCAAATGACCATATCAAGGATTTAGAACTCATTGATTGGGATGCTCTTTAAAAATGATAAGATTAGCTGCAGTTTTTGCAATTAAGGTGTCCTTCTTTGAGCAATGGCAGAAGATGGAATCCTCAAAATCCACCCTAGAGAAGTGGGATGGTAAGAATCTTAGAAACTACCAGCTTCTAAAAGAGAATTAACAAGTGGTGCATTCCAACTACACAAACCAAGTGGCAACTTCTAAACATTGTTTATTTAATTTGGTTGAGCTAGTTCTAAACATTCACAAACGAGAAAAAACATCTCTAATAGCTTCTCTCAAGTATTTTTTGAAAGTTCTTCACCTTAACGACACCAACTTCTACATGATTTCTTAAGTAACTTTACTTTGAATAGTTGAACCCCAAAAGAGTCTTGGTGGATTCGAACTACCATCCCCTTGGAACATAATTGAGACATGCTCATGTTCTGAGTGCTCTATCAATTGAGCTAAAGACCCATAAAGTAGAATTGTCAGGTAAAAATGCAATAAGACTATAAGAACGCTATTTCCTACCTTTTATACAGAATTTCATTAAAACTACTTGTTTTGAAAATGAATACTAAGCACTTGAATGATCAAACTATCAAAACACAAAATCAATAGCATCAATAATGAAAAAGAGAATCAAACTAATATTAATTTTCCACACATTTTTGCCCTTAATTGCTCTTGGAAAGTATAGCAATGGAAAGGTCATAAATGGAATGGTCGTCTCACTTATACTCCTTCAAAATTTTGGAAACACTCGTTTCCCTCTAGAAAATGAGCTCGTGGACTATAAGGTCACTTCATTGGGCTGCCCCTAGTCATTGACAAAGAAGAGGGCATAGCCAACTGTTGAGGCCTTCTTTCCTCCGATAACAGTTCTGTTAATGTCTTTTTCTAAGAGGGGCTGTGATTGGAATCAAGGTTTCTGAAGAGGACAAGCACATCTCCTGTCTGAATTAAGTCAATCAAAAATCAATAAACCCGTTCTTCCCATGGCATTCAAATGGATGAAGACTAATTTTGACTTTCCTCTGTTTTTGGACAGGTCTGTAATCTTTTTTACTCTCCCCTCATCTAAGGACTCATTGTAGAATGTACCAACCTAGCTTTCTATCTTGAGGATCCCAGTAACTAGAGATGAAGTCTGAAATGGTATTGTTGCTTGGCAACACCTGAAAACCGTATGCGACTTGTATAATGTTGCAACCCAATAGTAGATTAATCTAACACCAACCTCTACAACTAAAAGGAGGCTTCTCAAGCTCATGTCCAAATGGGCACAACAGTTCAACCAGGTTAAAGCCAACAAAGTCATCAACATAAGATTAGTCATAGCTCACTTCTTATGCAGAAAATAGGGGAGCTAAAGTTTTCTCAGAAACTTAAGCACTCAGAGGAATGGTAAATGAAAGGGACTATTTCCCTCAAGCTCCAAGTACCCTTAGTTTGCCACTATCACTGAGATTATATATATCAAAATCATTTCAAAAAGCGATTGAAGGGTGGAACATTGGGTGGGGTTAAAAAAGGATAAATTGACCCAACTCATCCCAACCTAATATTGATGGATTAACCCACAAAGATGAGGGACAACACTTCCTACAAAGCCAGTTCATATCTAGACTAGTACTGATGGATGGATAAACCCATAAAAATCATTGAGTCATAGGTGGATTAACCCATAACCATCCAGTGCCACCCAGCTGACATGGATCAAATATCCTACAAATATTATGCGCAAGTAAAATTGGGAGTTGGGAAGAAAGAATATATCAAATAGGCAACATATTAATAAAAAAATTTCTCTACTTTCTGGGGATTTAGCCTGAGAAACCAGGGATTTTAAGATTGGAACCCATGTTAAAATTCTTCAAGAATTAAAGGGAAGTTTTTTTCATATAAAAATTTGAAAGACTTATCTCTCACAGTCTTACAATACATGTTTAATATGGTTCCTCTCTAAAAAATCTGAGAACCAAACTACGGTCATATATCCACTATGCAACAGATAGGCACATCATCTAATAAACAAAATAATAGCATGTAGACAATCATTTTATCAAAAGGAAGCCCTACAACTGAAATAAACACAATATAATAGCTACCTACTAGATCCCCGATTACATCCCAAAAGATTATCCCATAACACATCAAAGTATTAATTACATTATCTCATAAGACATACAAAAAAGTAATGTATGATGTATTATAGAACCATGAAAAACTTGTCAGAAAATATCAGGACTAATAACATCAACGAATAACGGAAGACTATATCAGACCATTAAACCGTTTGGTCACAATAAATCCCCTCTTGTCAAGCAAAGACTTGGAGCTACATTCATCTTTGCTCTTTTCCTTACATAACGCTCTTCTTTCCCTAAAATCCCATCCCTCTAGAAGAACTCTCAAATTGACTTTGATTTAATTCTTTCCATCATACACAAGATGGATCTTTAGGTTACATTGCTGCTGCAAATGTCTGCAATGTTCCTTAAAAAAATTGTTTCGAAGGTCACTGTTGAAGCAGATGTTTTGTTTTTTTCGCTAAAAAGTCATGTATATTAAAAGAAAATGAAGAAAAAAGAAAAAATAGTACATCAGATGAGGAAGGGAGAAATACCCAACACTCACACTAAGAAGAGAGGGAGAAGCAGAAACTCCACCTTCGGCATTGCCATCAGCAGAATTACGCAACTACCCAACTCCACCAAAAACAAAAAATCTGGAAAGAGAAGAAATTCCTAGGTGAATCTGAACCTAGGCCGACCCGATGCATCCATGTCTAATTCCATTTGAACCAGGGTTGGCCAAATTGAAATAGGCTCTGACACTTCAAAACGAGCAGCTGACTTTGACAAAAAATCCGCCACTGAATTTGCTTCCCTATAGCAATGCGTTATTTTCCATTCCACATCCTCCAAATAAGAAATACAATTTATCCATCTTTGCCGAGCTATCCATGGACTTTGCCTCTTCTGAAAAATAGTCACAACTGCAACTGAATCACATTCTATCCAGAGCCGTTTCACATTATGCTGCTTAGCTAATTCAATCCCTATCATAAGCGCTAAAAATTCAGCCTCAAAATTTGTGCGAGTTCCTAGAAATTTTCTGAAATTTGCCACTACCTCTGCCTTTTCATTGCGAAGGATTCCCCCTGCTCCAGACTTCCCTGGATTACCAATAGAGCAACCATCCGAATTGATTTTTATCCAACCTGGATTAGGAGGGCACCAGAAAATATTGAAGGTTTCCCGAGGCCTTCTCCGCACTCCTGAAATACCCAATCTTCTTGCAGTGACAAGATCCGAAATTGAGATGGCTGCCCCTGAATGAACCAGCTCTTGGCAGCTAATTTCTCTCTTCACTTGACCAAAACAATGCTCTTTTGATTTTGAGATTCCTTCGAATTTTCTTCCATTTCTCTCCAACCAAGTAAAGTAAGGGATTAAAACAAAACCCTTCAGCCACACCCCTTTAAAGATGGTCTTCTTGGCCTGATCTTTCCACCAAGCTATCAAACTTTCAACTCCTTCAAATCCAG